>NW_019417192.1:157076-160967 GCF_000390285.2 Anoplophora glabripennis | reverse complement strand
CACTTTGGTATTCTTACATTATATTCTCTACTTCTAGTTTCATATTTATGCTCGATAGAATTTAGCTTTATTTTATCTTTCTTTACATTTACAAGAACGGATAAACAAAATAATTGTCGAATATCAAAAAGCTTACTTTCCTTAAATAACTGATCACTTGAATATGTTATTTTTTTGTTATAAATTATTCTAATTATCCATATCTGTAAGATATTTAAATTGTTTAAATGTACATCATTAACACTTCCCCATCCTATAATACCGTATAATACCGTACGCTAACTGAGACTGGACTAAAGAATAATGTACTGTTGTGAGATGACTAACATCTAGATAGTCTTTTAGATATTTTAAAGCACTATCTAATTTAAATTCATGTATTTCTGTTTTAGGGGTTGTTTTATTACATAACGAATTTACAGAGTTCCACAGAGCCTGAGAAGAATTTTTAATTTTTTTTGAACAAGGTTTGTAAAGTATTTATTTTTTGACGTTTGTATAAGACGGTTTAGCTTGTTCTTGTATCGTTCTTGTAAATTGACATTGTTTGAGTCTTGAGAAGAATTTTTTATATTTATAGATTTTAATAGTCCAAGTGTGATCCAATCTTTTTTTGGTGAGTTTTTATTACTTAGTTTTACTTGTTTTGTATGTTCATCAATGTAAAGTTTTATAATATCAATAAAATTTTTTGTAGTCAAATTTGGATTTTTTTCGTTATAAACTCGGTTCCAGTTTTCTACTTTTAAGTCATGTTTCAAGGCATCATAATCTATATATTTTTTATATTTCGTTTGTTTTATGCTGTCTTGGTTACAGATTATAGGAATATTGTTGTCAAATATACTTACACTTTACAAACAAATGATCCAGACAAGTTCCACTTTGAGGGCGCGTACATTTATTTATACCTATAGGATATGAATCCGTATTCATGCAATATATTTTTATATTCCTCTACATAGTCAGCATCGTCAAGTAGATCAATATTCAAATCACTTGTTATAATATGGATATGATATATTTTTTATTTAAATATTTAATTAGTTCAGTATTAAATTGTTTTGGACAAGTACTAGGAGATCTGTAGATACCGGTGACTGTTAATTGGTTTTACCAAGTATTTCTATTTCTAAAACATTTATCTCACCAATATCTATTATGCAATAACTACTCAATATCAACTTTTATGAAAACAATTACTCCATCGTTTTTGTTTAATTGTCCTTCATTCTATAACATATTATATCCATCTAAACTAATACTACTAGTATCTGTAACTTGAAAGGTTTCACTTAGAACTATGATTTTAAAACTATTCACAAATTGACATAAAAATATTGACAACTCATTTAAATTTTTTGAGATGCTTCTGATATTAACTTGTAAAATTTTAAAGTTTTTTTCTGTATTTCCTAAAATATGAAGTGTCATTAATTATTTCCGTGTCTACAGATTTAGTTTTATATAGGGATCCATAGCATGAATATGCTAAAAATATTTATATTTGGGTTTGGTATCCTACAATCTAATATGCTACATAACAAAGAATATACCTAATTACACCATTACTTGTTAGCTGAACGTGTTTTCACCTTGGATTGGCCCACAGATACAGTTGTTTTTGTTTTCCCTTTATTTGCATCGACTATTGAAGGAATTGGAGTACCGTGAGAATTTTCTGCGTCGCTTTCAGTTTGTTGTGTTTTCACTTTATCACTGTATTTATATTGTTTATCTTCTTTTTATTTTGGCTGTTCAAACACTTCATATGCTTCTTGTATATTTCGACTAGGTGTAGATGGAGCACTATTGGAATATTGGTGTTGGAATGTATATTCCCCGCTCTCCTCTATTTCTTCAATAGTATAAGAAGCGCTATTTATATAGAGTTTATTTCCTTTAATGTAACACTTATTGATAGGATTTTCCTTAACTTTTTTTTCAGGGCTTTATTTGTTTCTCTTTGTTTCAAAGTTAAGTCGTGTGCAATCCTTACACATGTGCCTTTTAATTTTCTACAGTTTTGTAGTACCTGTAATTTTTTCAGATAAGTGGCGAACTCCACTTTTATTAGACTGTGACTAGTCTTCCCCAGTGAAAATACGTTATTAATATCTGCTTCAGTAATATCAATGTTTAACAGTCTTTTTAATTCTTCACAGATATTTTGAACCAGTTCGACATTCTTGGGAAGCGTATCCAATCCAAATATGATGATGTTGTTCTTTTTATTGTAAGCCTAAGTATCTTACTTAGGCAATATAAGTTCCAAAATTTAATTATTGTGTTATATTCATACCAGTTTTCAATGTTATATATAGAGATATAGTTGACACAGCCTTCTACACTAAAGCGGCACACACATATAAAAAAAANAGTTCCAAAATTTAATTATTGTGTTATATTCATACCAGTATTCAATGTTATATATAGAGATATAGTTGACACAGCCTTCTACACTAAAGCGGCACACACATATAAAAAAAACGTATAAAATAAATACATCCTTAATTAGTCTACTGCAACATTTAATGTCGCAATAGAAAACATGCCTATATTTACAATCTGGACAGGGACAGACTAACATCGGAGACATTAATATCAAAAGGGGTATTTTTCAAGGTGATGCCTTGAGCGCACTTTGGTACTGCATCACACTGGCACCTTTATCAAAAATGTTAAACAAACGGAAAGTAGGGTACACACTTAATAACGAGCAACAGATTGACCACCTGGCATATATGGATGAAATCAAACTTATTTCCGCATCAAAGCAAGGACTGAACGAATTATTGAAATCTATTCAAAAATACAGCGAAGACACTAGAATGGAGTTCGGTCTNCAATGTTATATATAGAGATATAGTTGACACAGCCTTCTACACTAAAGCGGCACACACATATAAAAAAAACGTATAAAATAAATACATCCTTAATTAGTCTACTGCAACATTTAATGCCGCAATGGAAAACATGCCTATATTTACAATCTGGACAGGGACAGACTAACATCGGAGACATTAATATCAAAAGGGGTATCTTTCAAGGTGATGCCTTGAGCGCACTTTGGTACTGCATCACACTGGCACCTTTATCAAAAATGTTAAACAAACGGAAAGTAGAGTACACACTTAATAACGGGCAACAGATTGACCACCTGGCATATATGGATGACATCAAACTTATTGCCGCATCAAAGCAAGGACTGAACGAATTATTGAAAACTATTCAAAAATACAGCGAAGACACTAGAATGGAGTTCGGTCTCGACAAATGTAAAATTAGTGCGATGCGTAAGGGAGTATGGGAAAACCACCCCGGATTCTATTTACAACCTGATAAAATGATAAAGGCCATGGACAGAGAAGACACATATCAACATCTAGGACTGGATCAAGCGAGAGTAATGAAACATAAAGCAATGAAAAATATTTTGAAAAAGAGGCTAATGAACAGGGTGAAGATGATTATAAAAACACAGCTCTCGGGTAGGAATAAGGTAACAGCCATTAACACATACGCCATACCAACCATCGCCTATAGTTTCGGAATAATTAAATGGTCTGACACCGACATTCAAGAAGTCAATAAAGCTGTGAGAGTCCTATTCACAAAGTATAGAGCCAGACATCCAAAGAGCTCCGTAGAACGATTCTACCTGCCACGATCAAAAGGGGGACGAGGAATAATAGACTTAAAAGAAGCCCAAACAACAACAAGTTGACAGTCTTAGAAAATTCTTTCATGAAAAGAGTGAGATATCCAGTTACCACCGCAATATAGTTAGAGCTGACAGGAATTTCACTCCTTTAAAATTAGCAGATAGAGAATATAAGCCTCTACAAGAAATCATTCCCATACAACTAAAGATACAACAGTGGAAAGCCA
>NW_019417192.1:149879-156128 GCF_000390285.2 Anoplophora glabripennis | reverse complement strand
GGACCAACATTATGCCTCTAAAAAATCAAGGCTAACATGATTAGTTTTCGAAATATTAAAAAAAAACGAAAATGGAAATAATAATAATATGCCTTTATTTTTTTGTGTAAAACAAATAATTATTTTTTAAAAGTTCGGTAATATAAATGGCGGCGAGATCTCGCAGGGCTACTCATTCTAACCGCGCATTTTAACAATAGTATACACAAAAGTACATTATCAACTTAAAGAATAACACAAATAATAATAAACGTCACAATCTAAGCAAAATATTATAAAACTATTATATTCTCAGACCAATAATACGTTTCGTTATTGCTGTTTTAAAACTGGGCACAGTGGAACAGGCCGTAATATTTACAGGCAGAGAATTATACATTTTCACAGCATTATAGCTGAAAGAACGTTGAAACAACAGAATAGTGCCTGGGCATAACAAATTTATTACAGTGTCGAGTAATTATGTGATGAATATTTCTACCACGAGTTAGTTTTTCACACAAATAGTAAGGTTGCCCCCGAGTAGTAATCTTATAAATTAATGTTGCCATATGGACAGTAAATCTCTCCTCCAATTTTGGAGTACTTTCGAGTATTATAGCAAAATTTTAGACAAGAATTTTGTAATTTCTATAGACTGTTTTTATTTCAACTGAAAGACAATCTTTGTGCATATAGAGCATCTTTAACTTATAGTAACACTTTTGCAACAAATGTGACATATGCACTTCATACCTATGATTAGTATCATCATATACTTTAACAGATGTGGAAGGAATTAGGTCGACTCCATTGATGTTGATTTTAAAATTGTTGTAAACAAATCACAAAACTTTTATTTTACAATTAGTTGAATACACCGGATATAAAAGGTAACGCTCCGTAGTGAGCAAAACTACGAATGTATACATTATGAATCGAATAGCCCCACATGATGGTCAAACAACAATAAACTGTGCCAAGGTCGGCCATAAGAATCCATAACTGACAGTTTGCAACAAAATTATTATTATTATAAACTTCTTCACTGCCAAATATTATCAACTGGGATTTCGTTCCATTTAGAACGAAATAATTTAAAAAAGTCAACAGTGTATATAGCAAAAAGCAATGGCCCCAGTATNCGTAATATTTACAGGCAGACAATTATACATTTTCACAGCATTATAGCTGAAAGAACATTGAAACGACAGAATAGTGCCTGGGCATAACAAATTTATTACAGTGTCGAGTAATTATGTGATGAATAATTTTACCACGAGTTAGTTCTTCACACATAGTAAGGCTACCCCCGAGTAGTAATCTTATAAATTAATGTTGCCAAATGGACAATAAATCACTTAGATAAAACAAAAAGTGGCGTCACATGATCAAACTTTCGAGTATTATAGCAAAATTTTAGACAAGATTTTGTAATTTCTATAGACTGTTTTTATTTCAACTGAAAGACAATCTTTGTGCATGTAGAGCATCTTTAGCTTATAGTAACACTTTTTCAACAAATGTGACACATGCACTTCATACCTAAGATTAGTATCATCATATACTCTTAGATTTTTAACAGATGTGGAAGGAATTAAGTCGATTCCATTGATGTTGATTTCAAAATTGTTGTAAACAAATCACAAAACTTTTATTTTACAATTAGTTGAATACACCGGATATAAAAGGTAACGCTCCTTAGCGAGCAAAATTACGAATGTATGCATTATGAATCGAATAGCCCCACATGATGGTCAAACAACAATAAACTGCGCCAAGGTCGGCCATAAGAATCCATAACCCACAGTTTGCAACAAAATTATTATTATTACACTTCTTCATTGCCAAATATTATCAACTGCGATTTCGTTCCATTCAGAACTAAAACATGACATTCTGAAACTTCAGCAAATTTTTTTTTAGATTTTTGTTGAAATTATTTGCCGCCATAAGCATGTTAGCTAGGGAAGATGAATAATAGATTTGCATTTCATCTGCATACTGGCGAGAATTACAAAACGAAAAGAATTTAAAAAAGTCGGCATGGTATATAGCAACAAGCAATGGCCCCAGTATACTTCCATGAGGTACATCTCTATTCAGTGTAATATAATTTGAAAATGAATTACCAAAAGTAACACCTTTTTTGCGAAAATTTAAGTAACTGATCGAATGTGTCAAAAGCCTGACTAATATAATCCAATAGTACTAAGCAGGTATTTAATTTATTATCTAAAGCTGTAATTACGTCATCCGTTGAGGTATTGTGTAATGAACGAAAACCTGATTGCGTAGGAGGTAGAACCTTATTGTAAAAATATTCACTAAGTTGTTCATACACAATCCTCTCAAAAATATTATAAGTAATGTCTTACTGTTGATGACAATTGAAAAATACGTTAATTTTAATATGTGTAGATATCATGCTTCTTTTCCCTCTTCCTTTTTTTCTTTTTTTCCCTTTATTTTTTACATTTCAATCCATTACGTTTATGAGAAAAGTCTAAACCTGAGTAAACCAAACCATTGTTACAAGAGAATTTTTTCAATTAAATTATAATAACCGCGTTTAAATTGTCTATATATTTCTTAGGATTGACACTATTAATTTTTTTTAATATAAATCATTTCCTCAAGTAACCTTTTTGAGAGAATAGGTTGATACCCAAGCAATTCGGCTTTGTCAAATTTAAAATGGTATGGACTGAATTCTCTTGAATGTTCTACAAGTGCCGTTGGATGTAAATTATCTGTTTTTTAAATCTCTTTCATGTTCTGAAGTACGTGTATTTATATATATACCCGTTTGACCAATGTAACTTTTTTTACGGTTTTCACGAGGTATTCTATAAACCACATTAGATTTTAATTTGAAAGTCTTAGTTTTTAATTTACTATAAAATCTACTGCCAATAGTATTTTCATTCTTAAAAGCTATCTTTTGATTACTTTCTGAGACCAACACCCTACCTAGCTTTTCTGAAAGCTTAGGCAAATATATAGGATATTTTACAATATTGTTGTTGATCTACATTAGCATTTCTGTTTTGTCCTACTCTGACAACCTTATTAATCAATGAAATTGAAAAATTATTCTTTAATAAAATTAATTTAATGTAGTTTAAATTTTGTTTTTGGAATTGTTGGATAGATAAGTTTCTGCTCTATGTTTTAGATTGTAAATTATATTTACCTTTTGTTTAGAACTATGACAAGAATAATAATAGTTCAAAAATCTTTCAGAAAAAATCGGTTTAATCCAGTCGGCATCTGTTTTAAAAGTAGGTTGTATGGATGTTTCATATACTAACGCTAATTTGTGTTGGAAATAGTTCTAAATATTATATATAATGATAATTGAGATATGCGCTTGCTAAAAAAGTTGTGCATAATTGTTAGCTCAAGAAAATGTAAAAAAAANCGTACACTCGATGCACCTGGGCGACTACAGCTACTACCAGAACACAGTGCGTATGCAGCGGTATTTCAGATTTTACACTGAATTTCATTTTAAATTTGAAATGATTTATCTTACGCCTCCTAAAAATGATGACACGATTTTTCTTTGATAAAAGGCCGACAATTTTTTGCTCTACTTTGCATCGTATACGATCCTACTATAGATATTAGTAAGAAAATCATTGTTATTGGAATTTATAGAAGGTATACTATTAACAAAGTAATTATTAAAGGACGATGGACAAATCATTCTAAATTATTGTTCCCGTTCCCGAAAAATTCTACAGCTCTAAAATTAATAACATATTACTGTGTGTCTTTTGTTCAACTTAACATTTCTAACTATTAAGAAGATTATCTAGATAATCATATTATGTGTCCTCATAATAGGCCCATTCAGTAGAATTTTTTTTGCATATTCCAAAAGTTTACCCTTTAATTAGTTAGTATGCCAAAAATCAATTTTTTGTTTCAACGAGAAATGTGTGAAATAAATTAATGAAAACAGAGCGCGGAAAAACGTTGAGCAACCATTGCCTGACGTCATAATACCGGTCGGGCGACTGGCGGCACTCGCGTCGCTCTCATCCCATTCTGTGTTAATACATACGGTGTGTGGTTCGCTTGGCCAGTTTCGTTAATCATTGTTTTTATGTCTAAATGGGTCGAAACCGAGGATTGTACAAATATTGTATAGTTCCAGGCTGCAAAAGTACCTCAGGATAGACTCCGAATAAAATATTTATTTCATTACCTACCGAAAAATGAAAAGTTTGTGTGATGTTATTCACGGTTTCCCCAGCCATGGTATGCAACTCAAAACCACCTTCGTTTTTCTTTGGTTGCACGTCTAGGGGGTTGTAAAATATTATTATTTGAACATTTAGAACACAATTTTCAACTTTATGCCGGAAAAAATTCTACCCCATCTAAATGTTCGTGTTCACAAAAAATTCGAAATACGTTGGCGAGAGGGACCTATAAGCAGTTAAGAATCACTCTCGTTATTCTTTGGTTGCCCTTCTAGGGGGTTGTAAATATTACTATTTGAACATTTAGAACAGAATTTTAAAATTTATGCCGAAAAAAAAATTTCTACCTCATCTAAACGTACCCGTTCACAAATATTTCGAAATACGTCGGCGAGAGGGACCTATATGCAACTCAGAACCACCCTCGTTTTTCTTTGGTTGCCCGTATAGGGGGTTATAAATATTATTATTTAAACATTTAGAGTAGAATTTTCAAATTCATGCCGAAAAAAAAATGTCTACCCCATCTAAACGTTCCCGTCCACAAAAATTTCGAGATACGTGGCGAGAGGGACCTATAAGCAATTTATTTAAATAATAATATTTTACAACCTCCTAGATGGGCAACCAAATAAAAACGAGGTTGGTTCTGAGTTGCTTCAAATACTAGTCAAAGCACTACAGGCACATACACGTCGTCGCATACATCCACAATTACCGAGTCTAGTACGTTGGGTACATTTGTACAAAAATGGAACGCAAAAGAAAATGTAGAAAAGTGAACCATTTACGTCATTGAGAAAAATCCGAAAATGGATTTAGGTATTCCAAGTCATTCTATGTTTATAATAAATATGTTGTGTGAAAAATGCATTTCAACAAGACTTAATGTATATCTCTTATACACTCTCTATTTGTACACTTAAAAATATAGGTATATAATATAGGTAAAAGTATAGCAAATATCTACACATCTCTCCGACTGCTCGCGACTTGATCACCGTGTGGCCGGTATCGTGACATCATTACCTGTTCTCCCGCAGTGTTGACCTTTTTAAGGGTCTTACAAATTCAGAATTAAATATATCACTTATTATTAATCCTATTGACCTAATTTTTTTAAGATATATTTAGGTGGTTAAATACTATCAGAAAATGAAAGAAAAAGTTTAAAATTATATATCACTGAATGGGCCTATTAAGTTAATTAATCATAATTTCGTTAATTAGCTACTATTTTTTCTTCGTCGACTTCTTGAAGAACATCGTCTTATCTGATACCTCTGTTTGTTGAGCATTGTCACAATTGACAATACGTATATTTTAATTGAACAAATAGAAATGTTTATAAATTAATATATTAATTTGTTAAAAAAAATAAAAACTACACGTTCGTATAACATTTATTTATTACTGATAAATTAATTTAACATGTCTTTATTATACTTATTTATTTATATTATTATATATTGCCTATACCTATCTCTGCTCAGAAAAAAGGTGTTTGCATAAAAGTAAAAAAAACAAAAAATTGAATTTTTTGCATTTTTTTGTTAAATTCTTTTGAATATATTTTGCAGTAAATAAATTTTATAAATCAGCTATATCGATAGAAAATCTCATTATCAACAAAATTTTTCCCATGCAATACCCTCAGATTTTGCTTCGTTTTCGAGATATACTAAAAAAACCGTAAGGGTTGCATTTTCACCCTTATCTCCAATTTCCACCCTCTAATTTAATAGCACGCCGCGGCTTTTTCATTTTAAATAACCATTTGAACAATTCATCAATAAAATAAAAACCCATCAACGTTGTAGTTCCATACCATATGACATAATCAATATCCTATAATACATAGTAAGAAAAAGAACTTGAGGTCTTAGCTAATGTTATCGATATACAAATTACTATTTGTATGTAATATTGGCAACTGTGGAAGGATGCCACAAGATAGGTAATATTTCTAAGGATGTCATAAAATCATCAGCTTATAAAATATATATTGAATATACACTGGAGCTCAATAAGATAGGATTTCATTTTTTATTTTTTT
>NW_019417192.1:144924-149828 GCF_000390285.2 Anoplophora glabripennis | reverse complement strand
TTTTTTTTCAAAATATGTACTGAAATTTGAAATTTTTTCAACAAACATTTTAAAAAGTTACAGTATCAAAATTATTTCTTATTTTAAGTAGGAAGACTATTAGAGCATTTAAAAGTGTCTTTAATGCTTGAGTGATTTTAATGCTTTTTATCAAATGTACTTATTTTCTCATGGTGACAAAAAAAATTATCTACGTGAAAATTATTTTACAAAATCAATTTCTGAGTGATCTGTGTAGGGTGAGATTTGTTATGTAATTTTAAATTTAGCGGCGGCAGAATACCTAAAACAAATATTGAGTAGGTAGGTATATAGTTGTAGAGCGTACAACTAGATGGCGCTTGCATCTTTTACCGGCTACAGGTAATTTAACTCACTGTATTACCGATAATTCCTAGAAAAGGAAAGCAATAGAAGTTGGAGAAAGTGTCAACAGTTAGCGCTGTTAATGACCACGAAATCTGTTCAAGTTTCCTATCTATAGTATCATTTATCTAGGGTGATATTGATGTGGACTGTATTGTTGTTATTTTATTGATTGAATACTATATTACACATTCATGCTCACACGAGCGTTGCAAAATGTGAACTAACTAAACTAGTTGTCCTCTTTCTCCTCGACATGTACCGCCCTCTGTGTGTCCGTCGACCAACCGCACAGTAGGGCACGTTCCCTTTTGTATAGGATATTTTACAATATTGTTGTTGATCTACATTAGCATTTCTGTTTTCTCATACTCTGACAACCTTATTAATAAATGAAATTGAAAATCTATTCTTTAACAAAATTAATTTAATGTACCTAGTTTAAATTTTGTTCTTGGAATTGTTGGATAGATAATTTTCTGCTGTATGTTTTAGATTGTAAATTATACTTACCTTTTGTTTAGAACTATGTGTGATATCAATGTATATCTTTTATGAAACTATTGATGTGGGAGATAGATATTGCTTGTCCCTATATAAAGATTTGTCATAGTAAGATTAAATCTAAAACATGGGTAACTCAAGATATTAGATTAGCTAGTCAAAGTTAAAAAATGTTTATTGGATCTGTACTGCGTTGAATACTGTAGAATCAGTTGATTTTTATAGGAAAGCGAAACGAGATTACAATGAGTTACTTGTCAGAACTAAACAAGAATTTGTTAAGGGCATTATTAATAAGTCTGCTAGTAAATCTAAAACTATATGGAATTTAGTTAATAGTGAAACCGCTAGAAAGTCGGTTGTTGGGGATATGTCTTTGATTCTAGAAGGAGGAACTCATTCTGAGCCCAAAGACGTGGCTGATATTTTTTGTGATTACTTTGTGAATGTAACGGAGAGATCATTGAATAATCACTTTGGTAATGTGAGATCAGTTAAGTGCTCTACTAGTGACATGATTAATAAAACCTTTTTCTTTACACCTGTGATCAGGGAGGATGTGTAATTAATGATCTAAAAAATACAAAAAGTAGTGGAATTGATAATATCTCAGTTAAAATTGTCAAAAGTATTGGTGAACACATTTCGGATCATTTAGCACATATGATCAATTTATCAATTAGAACGGGCAATTTTCCTAGTATTTTGAAGACGGCTTCAGTCATTCCGGTATATAAGAAGAATGATCCGCAGAATATAGCTAACTAACTATCGACCTATATCAATCTTAAGTGTTTTCTCAAAAATTTTTGAAAAAGTTGTGTATAGTAAAATGTACAATTTTTTAACAAAGTTCAATATTCTAACGAAGCATCATTACGGTTTACGTAAAGGCAGATCGACACGATCAGCAGCTTCTGCCTTACTAGGGCACGTTTATCAGTGTCTTGATAATGGTAGACATGTGGTTGGATTCTTTTTCGACTGCCTAAACTTAGTTTTATTGAAAATAAATTGTTTAGTTTGGGTTTTAGAGGTATATTCCTGGAATGGCTGATGACCTTTTTAAAAGATAGGTCAGTGTTAGTAAAAGTTAAAAATGTGACATCCGATTGTCTAAAAATTAGCTCAGGTGTTCCCCAAGGGTATGTCCTGGGTCCACTAATATTCTTATTATTTATCAATGATTTGCCCAAATATATAGAAACTGAGATGTTGACAATATTTGCTGATGACACGTCTTTGTTGGTCTCGGGACATACCTTCGAGGAGTTGGTGTTATCTTCCGAGATTATATTCGAACGTTATATAAATTGATGTAGCACTAATGGCCTGATACTTAATATTGAGAAAACAAATTGCATATACTTCCAGAATCATGGAGCAAAAAAAGAATTAAANGTCTTTACTGTTTAGAGAATAGGTTGATACCCAAGCAATTCGGCTTTGTCAAATTCAAAATGGTATGGATTGAATTCTTTGATTGATTGAAGTGCCGTTGAATGTAAATTATTTGTTTTTTTAAATCTCTCATGTTCTGAAGTACGTGTATTTATATATCAATCTTAAGTGTTTTCTCAAAAATTTTTGAAAAAGTTGTGTATAGTAAAATGTACAATTTTTTAACAAAGTTCAATATTCTAACGAAGCATCATTACGGTTTACGTAAAGGCAGATCGACACAATCAGCAGCTTCTGCCTTACTAGGGCACGTTTATCAGTGTCTTGATAATGGTAGACATGTGGTTGGATTCTTTTTCGACTGCCTAAACTTAGTTTTATTGAAAATAAATTGTTTAGTTTGGGTTTTAGAGGTATATTCCTGGAATGGCTGATGACCTTTTTAAAAGATAGGTCAGTGTTAGTAAAAGTTAAAAATGTGACATCCGATTGTCTAAAAATTAGCTCAGGTGTTCCCCAAGGGTATGTCCTGGGTCCACTAATATTCTTATTATTTATCAATGATTTGCCCAAATATATAGAAACTGAGATGTTGACAATATTTGCTGATGACACGTCTTTGTTGGTCTCGGGACATACCTTCGAGGAGTTGGTGTTATCTTCCGAGATTATATTCGAACGTTATATAAATTGATGTAGCACTAATGGCCTGATACTTAATATTGAGAAAACAAATTGCATATACTTCCAGAATCATGGAGCAAAAAAAGAATTAAAGCTAACTTTTAATAATTCTAACATAGAGTCAACTGATTACACAAAGTTTCTTGGGATTATTGTAGATAGGAATCTTACGTGGTCAGCCCATATCGACTTATTAAGTAAAAAAACTTAATACATCGTATTATGCTACCTCTCGCATCAGAGATTCTTTACCAATTTCTGCTGTAATTAATGTGTACTATAGCCTTGTGTATAGTCACCTAAGTTATGGTGTGGTGTTCTTTGGTAATGCTTTACAGAGTCAAAAACGAATTATTTATTATTAATTATTTGGCAAAAAAGTGGTTCCTACCATGACTATATGACTAGACATGGAGACCTGTTATGCATTTCAGGGCATAAAACTACCAAATTTGAGAAATCTCCATTGTACATGGGAATAAAGCTTTACAATCATCTAGCATCACACTATAAATTAACGACAAATAGTTTTTAAAACTAATGTAAAAATATTACTGCTCAGGAAAGCCTATTACACTATAAACGAGTATTTTGCTGACACATTTATGTAGTGGATTGTATTATGTTTTTAACATTTGTGTTAATACTGACTTGTCCTATACATGTATATGTCTAAAGGATTAATAAAGGTTATTATTATTATTATTATGACAAGAATAATAGTTCAAAAATCTTTCAGAAAAAGTCGGTTTAATCCAGTCGGTATCTATTTTAAATGTAGGTTGTATGAATGTTTCATATACTAACATATACTAACGCAAATTTGGGTTGGAAATAGTTCTAAATATTATGTATAATGATAATTGCGATATGCGCCCGCTGAAAAAGTTGTGCATAATTGTTAGCGCATGAAAATGTAAAAAAAAAGTAAAAAGGCATTTTTCTACCTTCTTTCATGTATAACTCGGAGAATATTGACATTAGAGAAAATAGTCAAAGGAAAAAAGTTTCGTATTGAGATTCTCTTCAATATAAATGCGGTCCGAAATTTTTATGTGCATTATTGTTGCTACAATACAGTATAGATCGAAAAAAAGTTCGTGAAAAAAGATGTTTTTTTCATGATTTTATTTCGGACCTTGACTTTCGAGGAGCCATATAAAAAGTATGGTTCTGAGTACTTTATGATATGGTAGTATTGCAGAATTTTTTTCATCGAAATCGGCCGGATTGATTTCGCACAAATCAATTGTTAATTAAGAAAATACAGAATTATACTTATTTCTCAATTCTCTCTCAAGGTAAAACCAATGATTATTTTGAGCTCCCATACATTTGAGCTCCCACTTTATACATACCCTTTGGAGTCTCAATTATCAATCCCCATTTAAACATTTTCTATTTTATCCATTTTATCAACAATTGGAATTTTTTCAGATTTTTTTTGAAACAATTCTTATAAACATTTAGGAGCTACCGTATTTGCATATTCTTCAAATGGATCAAATATAACAAACAAAATCCTCCACTTTTGATATCTTGTCGATACGATGAATCGTCATCGAGATATGAAAGCTCAAAGATGAAGTGAGCTTATAGCAAAACAACGTACTGTACAATAACAATCAAAAGTGGTTTCACATTCCTTTTTGTAAATACAACATATCTTGTGATTCACCATTATATTTAGGTTTAAAAGTTTGTAATAAATTGCCTTCTGAGATAAAGAACACAAATAATTTTATATTTTTTAAGACTATATGATTTTTTTTAATTCTTAATGTACCTAGAGTAGATAGTTTAAAGTTATGTTAAGTATAAAAAAATTGACAATTCCTATACAATGTCTGTGTTCAAGGAAAATAAAGTAGTATAATTATTATTATTATTATATTATTATTATTATTATTATTATTATTATTATTATTATTATTATTATTATTATTATT
>NW_019417192.1:137985-143279 GCF_000390285.2 Anoplophora glabripennis | reverse complement strand
TGTTAATTGATTTTAGTCACTATTTACCTGCGTCCTAGATATTAAATAGTTTTGTAACTCAATAAAATAACAAATTATGTATACTAATGACGAGTATGTCGATATGTTGCAAGTATTTTTTGAATGTTACAAGAACTGTGCTGCTGCTGTACGACTTTATCATGCCAGATATCCCAATCGTCACGTTCCTGCTAGAAAAACTTTTGCGGCGGTAGAAAGAAGACTTCGAGGAAACGGACACATTCAACCTTGTCCTGAAGGTACTGGTAGAAGACGTCTTATTCGCGATGTAGAACTTGAAGAAGTTGTCCTTGGCAATTTACATGATCAGAATTCTGAAACTAGTACCAGAAAATTGGCGACACAGTATAACGCTTCACATATTTGGAAAATTGGTGAATGATAATCTCTTATACCCCTACCATGTACAATCTGTGCAGGAATTGACTGTTGTGGATTTACCTAACAGGATAGATTTTTGTCAATGGTATATGAACATTTCAAGGGAAAACAGAAATATTTTATTCAGTATTTTGTTTGGTGATGAAGCGTCATTTCAAAGACATGGTTTAGTGAACCATCACAATAATCACTCATGGTCTGACGAAAATCCTCACCAAGTTTGTACATCCAAATTTCAACATAATTTTAGTTTAAATGTATGGGCAGGAATCGTAGGAGATTATCTTATTAGTCCGTTTATTCTTCCTCGGCGTCTCGGTGGAGCCAAATATTTGAGATTTTTAAATGAGCAGCTCCCAATATTGCTTGAGGACGTGCCACTAGCTATCCGTGAAAACATGTGGTACGCACATGACGGAGTTCCTGCTCATAGTACATTAGCTATTAGACAATGGTTAAATTTAAATTTTCCTGGGATATGGATAGATCGAGGGAACGATGCACCAGTCAAATGACCTGCGCGAGCACCAGACCTCACACCCATGGACTATTTTTTATGGGGTCACTTAAAAAATGTTTTTTATACCAACCCTATTGATACTGTGGAGACGCTTCGTCAAAGAATTTTTGCAGCAGCTAAGGAAGTAAAGAATGACATACATATTTTTTCAAGAGTTCGTCGTAATTTTAATCGTAGAATTAGATTATGCTTACAATAAAATGGAAATTACTTGGAAAATACAATTCCTTTAAAAAATTTTTTTTTATTGTCAGCCAATTGTTTCTCTTAAATTATCTATTGACTGTTGTTAAGTGACTCTTGGTTTTAGTTGTTTTGCTCTTTTTTCTAATAATTTATTATTAGAAATAACAATAAATAAGTATTTTGCAATATTTTTTCACCTAAACTGTTATTTCATATGAGATTTCTTTAATGCAGGGTTTAAATAATTTCACATGCACAAGAAAATGTGTTTTTTTAATAAAGACGCCGAAAAAAAACAAATAGAAATTATGCAACAAGTGTATTCACACATGCTAAAATAATACGCAAAAAGAGTTTTAAAATAGAAAAAATAATGTCGGTTGATTCCTGCTCCCCTTTTTGGTCGAATTTTAAAATACAGATACACAACTAATAAGTACTGTGAGGCAATGTGTTCTGAATTTATTAACAAAAGTGTCTGTATCTTGCTATTCGTGGAGCTATAAATCCGTAACACTAATTTATGAAGTTAAAAATATCTCCTCAACGATTGGCTTTAGCCATTTTCAATAAGTATACCTTTTTTGTTCAAAAAAGTCCAATATTTCATAATTTGTTACTAAAAGCTGTATACGGGGGTTGGCAAAAATGTTACTACATATTCAATGGATGACGTTGCCTGCAGAGGGCGCTCCGTACTCGACATTCAAAAATCATTATTATATTATCTTTCCCATCATTAAAAAACCCCTCTATTGAAAATTTGAAACATTTCTGACTAAAATTATAGAAATTATTAAGGAAAAATCATTTTTTATTTTTCATTTTGACACCCTGTATCTTTTTTATTATGCGACTTGGGATATAACTATGTTAGGTTAAATCGACCTATTTTCACCCAAGGAATATCTGGTATCATTTGTGCCCCTCCATTTAAATACACCCTGTATATGAAAAGAACTATACAGGGTGTCCCATTTTTATTCTGAAAAAATTCAGGAAAAGGTAGATCCGATAAAATTAAAGGGACTTTGTTATATAAACTTATTTCGAAATCTGAACCCTTTCGGAAATACAGGGTGTTGAAGTTGAATTTATTTTTTCATCTTTTGTTAATATCTCTTGGAGTTATAAACCAATTGTTCTCAAATTTTGTATAGTGAATGCCACAGTGTACTAATACTAATACACAAAATCTCAGCTCGACAGAAAAAGCCAGTGGCGTGCATTCCGCAATTGCCGATACCTTTTATAAAAAGTATGTGTTACGTCACTGACTGATCTTTAAAATAATAAATAATTTCAATTGTCCGTGCATTGTTCTGCCAAAAAGTATTGTTACGTTTTCTCCATAATAGGCACCGTTACGGAGTAAACCGACATTTTATACAATCATCCCTGATCTTAATTTTAGCAGAACTGTTTTAATCAACAACTGAAACGCTCAGGTTGTTTTAATTTGGCTTCAGTATTCCTTATCTAAAAAATGTTAAAGCACATTCCTGGTTAATTTAATAATATTAAATGTTCAAATTGCAAGCCACTGGCTGCAATACACTTTGTTCACTCGTAGTGACAGAAAATTAAAAATCAGAGTTGCTTTGCAAACAGTTTTGGTTGTCATAATAAACTTGACATGATCACTCTTTGTTGAGAAACGAAAACTTTTTACATTAATTACTCGGATTTAGCTTTTTATAAAATACCATTAAGTGCTTTAATAATGCCATATAAATTTTCAAATGCTGAATATGCTGATATTGTGTTCTGTTACGGATTGTGTAATGGTAACGCATTGGAGGCATCTCGAGAATACAGACGAAGGTTTCCTGATAGACGACATCCAAATTCTCAATTATTTACTGATGCATTTCAAAGACTCCATGAAATTGGTAATGTACGAACATTAGAACATTAGAGCACAGAAATCAAAGAATAGATTTGAGAATATTTGAACAATATTTAAATATTCGTTGATACATTAATGATACACTTTTTGTTTAGTTTATTAAACGTTAATGTGCATAAATTTTATAATTAATTATTGTTATTAAATCACTGAAAGAATTTTAAATGTTTTAATTTTTTCCAACTTAAAAAAAAACATCATTGTTAGTAATCACAGATAGTATTCAATTAGCCAGGAGTGCGCTTCAGCATTTCTTAGATAAGGAATAGTGATCGAGTTCTGCTAAAATTAAGATCAGGGATGATTTTATAAAATGTCGGTTTACTCTGTAACTGTGCCTATTATGTAGAAAACGTAAAAATGCTTTTTGACAGAACAATGCACGAACAATTGAAATTACTTATTATTTTGAAGATCAGTCAGTGGCGTAACACATACTTTTTATAAAAGGTATCGATAAGTGCGGAATGCACGCCACTGGCTTTTTCTGTCAAGCTGAGGTTTTGTGTATTAGTACTAGTGCACTGTGGTATTCACCACACAAAATTTGAGAACAATTAATTTATAACTCCAAGAGATATTAACAAAAAATAAAAAACTAAATTCAACTTCAACACCCTGTATTTCGGAAAGGGTTCAGATTTCGAAACAAATTTATATAGCAAAGTCCCTTTAATTTTATCGGATCTATCTTTTCCTGAATTTTTTCAGAATAAAAATGGGACACCCTGTACCTATAATGTATAGAAAATCCAGATACGAAAACTTTTATTAATATTTCACAAATATGAAAATAGACTTGTTAAAATAAAAGGAAATGTACTATTTATGGAAAGTAGAAAAATATAATAGCATTTTTTTGCATTATAAAGTCATATTTACCTTTATATCACGAACGAACACCAACTACTGTCAAGGTCGTTTTACAGCAAAATAATAGCGACTAGATTCGTTATGTTGTAGAAGCTGACAAAAAATTGATTGAAATTGCGCGTGCGAATAATGCTGTTCCGCTCGCATAGTCCCTCCTACTCCTCACTCTTTGACTCTGCTCGATTCCTGTGAAATGTATCAATCTTTTTTGTGTCAGAACAGTTAAAATATATTTCCAATTTAAACAAAATTTCATAGTTATAAAGTCTTTGTTTCAAACAATTAAAATCAGTTTTTATTGTTATTGTACAGTACGTTGTTTTGCCGTAAACTCACTTCAACTTTAAGCTTTCATATCTCGATGACGATTCATCATATCCACAAGATCAAAAGTGGATATTGTTCACCTACTCTTCCTCTATTTGATCCTATAATTAATTACATTTGAAAAATATGAAAATACGGTAACTTCAGCTCTAAATGTTCATAAGTATTTTTATGAAGAAATTTTTAAAAAATTTTAATTGTTGCTAAAATGGATTAAATCGGAAATTTTTAAATGGGGATTGATAGGACTCCAAAGGGTATGTATAAAAATTGGGAGCTTAAAATAATCATAGGTTTTACCGTGAGAGATAATTGAAAAATAAGTAGGTATTATGTATTTTATTTATCAATTATTATTGAATTGTGTGAAAACCCACCCGGCCGAAAAAATTTCTGCAGTACTACCATATCAAGAAGTACTTAAAATCATACTTTTTATATGGCTGCTCTAATGTCGAGGACCGAAATAATTTCATGAAGAAAACATCTTTCTTCACGAATTTTTTTTCGGTCTATACAGTATTGCAGCAACAATGTGCACAGTACAGTAGTACGAGTGAAAAATGAAAATAAAAATAGCTATAATAATAATATGAGTATATATGCATGTATATATACAGGAGTATATTTATCGACAGAATAAAGAAAATTCCACTAAGGCAGACCCGTGTGCATACTCAAGTTACACTATCAATATTATTTCCATTGCCTGCACGATTTAGAAAATAAACAGATAGAACAATTACAAAACTTGTACACAGTACATATACAGGGTGTCTCATAATTAGCTGCCAACCCTGAACAGGCCGATTCTATGAACAAAACTAAGTAAAAAAGTTCATATGAACATGGGTCCGGAAATGCTTCCTAAGGGCACAGGAACCCATTGAAGAGGGAGGAATGGAAATCATTTTTTTGCAATATCTCTCAATCGCGTTGTGATAAATGAATGAAATTTGGTATACACAGCTAAATTTCATTCATTTATCACAACGACTAATCCATTTATTTCCACAAGGTCCATTGGGGTGGGTACGGGGGGGCCCTTGGTACTTTGCGTGTGTAACTTTTTCATCT
>NW_019417192.1:124576-129167 GCF_000390285.2 Anoplophora glabripennis | reverse complement strand
TTTCGACCATTTTTGAGCTCTTGTGCATAAACAAATTATCGGAATTTAATCGGACTTTTTTCATTTTATAGGCTTATTTAATACCTACCTTTTTTGTATAAACTTTTTTTCGCTATGAATAATAGCTTTTTTACGTGAGTCAAAAAACCACTTTTCCATAACTTTGACCACTGTTAAAACAAAGTTTCCCAACTAGCCTCGAGTTGATTTTTTGATATTTTATTTATAACAGGTTTCCGAACAATATTCCGCAGAGAAACTTCTAATAGTATTTTTTTCCCGAAAGCGGCTCTTTCATGTCTATAATGACTGGGCTATATCTCAAAGCTGTTTTCTTACTTACGTCACGTTTCTACAGAAACTGAAAGAACTAGTAACTTGCCACATACTTTTTCCAGTAATAATTCTTCAGTATCAGCATTGAATATTTTGTAGCATACCTTTATTTGATTGGTAAAATGGGTTTATATTAATTCATGAAATCAATTTATATATTTAACATGAGATTTTAACGGTATTCTAAATTTCATCACATTTTACATATTGTAAACTGTTGTTTTTAAAACACGAATTTGAAATCCTCCTCCAAGAAAACTTTGTACCATATGGGATTGTGTGAAGAACTATGTTACTTTAATATAATTCAATAATTATGTTTTACATTTAGCAAATATTTTAGTACCTTGGTACTAAAATATTTGCTTTTCCTTTTTCAGTCAAAAACATTCTTCAAGGACCAAGATATTATGCAACATTGTAACAACGAAAAGAAAGTGCTTTATCGACTTTGGCAACAACTAATATTTAACATCTTCATTGTATACTTTGTTCATTCCATAATGATATCAAAATAAATATATTGTTTTTTCTGTAACGGGAAAAAAGTTTGACATTTTATCTCTGTTGACAGGATACAAAATGTCACTTTTTATGAAATTACTTTTTTCCCCGGGAAAAAAAGTGAGTACTTTTTTCCCGTATATATACAATATACATAAGAAAAGGTTTCGTAAATTTTCCGCGATCTAGCTGGCAATAATTTTTGTGACGCTACTTTCGCTGCTTCTACTATCCCCGGTGGAGTCAGAGAAAACTCGGAATCAGACATTTTTTAACTTTATATTATTCAAAATAACTACTAAACAACCACTAAGTTTGCAATTTTTAAATCAAATCACAGAATTAAATTGACAGATATTTGATTACTTTAAAGGTTTCCTTAGCAACGCAGATGTAATTGTCGTTATAAGTATAACAGCTTACCAATTTAAAACTTTAGTGACTAATATATTGTAATAATGCTTTTTCAATATTAAATCGTTGTTTTTCCCGTCACAGAAAAAAATAATGTATTATATACGGGAAAAATAGTAGATTTTACCTCTCGGTTTTTTCAACAACAACTCTTTTCTCTTTTTTCTCTTGCTAGACATCACAGAAATTTAAACATTATTGAAAAGAGAAACAATATCAGAAAAAAAAATGTACTCTTTGTTCAAGCCGATAAATGTAACCGTTTACCAGGANCATACGGCGAAAGGTCAAACATGGTTTTTACGTGATCATGAATAAATATATAATAAATAAATAATAAAGAAACGACACTTAATGTACCTACTTGTGTTTGGATCACAAAGTGGATCAGCTATTTTATTTGAAAAATAATACCTAGGGACAATTTATATCTAAAACCGGGACTGCTTCAATGTGTTCTAAGATCTTGACTAGGTTTGCATTGTATATTTAATATATTAAGACTTGATATTTAGCATATTATTCGAAAATCAAATTGAATCTGGTACAGTGAATCACGAAACACTTAGGTTAATATGATTGATATGATTTATTTTTATTACTATTTATATATGTGTTAGTTAAGGTAGATAACTCGTTATTATTTTTATGTATATTTGTACATAATGTGTATTTTTATATGAATTTTTGTGAAGATGTATCGATTTTAAATTTCAAAAAATGTTTACTATTTTATATAAATAACACACTTGTACTCTCTTTTGGATTCCGTTTTATTGTACCCATTTTATTTTATATTCACTATCTCACATTCTCATAAATTACAATTAACAAGTTGTATAATTAGATATACAAAATAATAATTGGTAAATTTGCTCTGTTAATAGTACATCAGTTATAATTTCATTTGAAATAATCCGCTAAATTTTCGGGCTTGCGCAAAATTGACAAAGTGCAACATGTACACTTTTTATCTCCTCTTTTTGGGAACAAGGTCATTCAATGTAATAGATATGCAGTGCTTGGTATATGTATAGAAGTATGTGGTGACTGGCCCTACGCAAGAGACTCCGGGTGTGGTCACAAATGCCAACTGTTCCCTTGCAGGGTTGCCAAATGTAAACAAAAGACAAGAACTACAAATAATACTGAACACTAGGTTACAAGTAAAATAAACCTGACTTTAAAATTCCCTATTGTAAAGAAAATAAAGTCATGGGAGAACTTTTTTCACAAGATTATTGAGATATACAGGAATATTACAATTATTCTACAACGGATCAAACCTTTAATGAGCAGAATACAAAATGTGATGGTGTGACGAGCCAGGATCCAGAGTCCCAATAAAGACATGTGAATCATAAGTGATATTCAACCCGACAGGATACTCAGCGAGGCATGAATATGCAGAAAAGGTTGCATGATCCACTAGGATAATTAACATTGGGACCTTGAACCCCCTAGGCTTGCAATAGGTACATGGAGAGAGACTCTTAACAACAATATCGGGACATTTAACCCACTTCAACGATTTCGGGACATTTAACACACTTCAATAATTTCGGGACATTTAACCCACTACAATAATATCCGGACATTTAACCCACAACAAGAATATCGGGACATTTAACCCACTTCCGTTTTAGGACATCTAGAATATGTCTGGTACAATTCCTTCATACATCATTTTTTCTTTACAGAAGTCGGAAAAGTGTTTAAGGACTTAACGTCTAGTAAGTAGGCGTCTTAACATTCAGTGCCTGATGGATATTTATAATATATGAATATTTTAATTTTAGAGAGAAAAACTAATTACAGATCTTCCCTTTGGAGGCAAAGTGGAACCACTTGCATTTACTTTAACGATAATAAACAATGAATATAAGAGCATCCATAAAGCAAACAGTTTTCCGATTTTCCGATATTCTGGTATTTTTCTTATTTTATACAAACACGAATTCAAAATGGTTTACCCAATTTTAAAATGGAACTGATCCTTTTGGTGTGATGGTTTATTTAATAATTTTTTAAAATATTTTTCACGAGCGGAAGAATATCATATAAATAAAGAAGAAATTCATAATTTTTTTTTTAACAAATAAAGTAATGTTTTATATTGAATGGCCAATAAATATAGGATGTTGTGAGCACAAATAATTATACCAGGCTGTTTTTTTTTTAAGAAATATTTTGATTATGACGAAGAAATTACTTGGTATATTATTAACTTACTGAAGAATGCAAACGAGTGGGTTACATCTTTTTTGGAAAAACGTAAACAGTATGTTAGTCTAAGGTGCACGAACGAGAATATTTCATCGAATATAAATTCTGAATCTCTGGAAGTCGGTATAGGGGTTCCTCGGAGATCCATACTAGGGCCAATTCTATTTTTACTGTATACCAACGAATTTGGCAACGTAGTTTCTGATACCTCTTTTGTCATGTATGCCGATGACACATCCTTGTTAGTATTTGATAACATAGACAATTCTCTAGAAACAAAAACTAATGCTTTATTAAAGTCAGTGGGTACGTGATATAGGTCCAAGGTCCAACCATCTCTATCTCAATCCTGAAAAAACTTAAGCAATTAGGTTCCATAATAGGCAAAAAGATTGTGCTAAATTACGTTTAATTTTAAATGAATTTGATATTTTACGCTATGAAAATGAAATAAAATTTTTGGGAGTAACAATTGACGAATGCCTCATCACATTGTACTCAGTTAATATAGAAATTAAACTTGGCATGTTATTTGATAAGAAGTCTGACACCTGTTTTCACTTCTCTACAATTAATAACTATTTATCAAGCGTATGTGAGTTCCAGACTGAGATATGGTGTTGTTTTTTGGGGAAATTCCTCCCTTGCAACAGATGTTTTTATTTCACAAAATCGTATATTAAGACACATGGCTGGAATAGGTACCTTGTGACCACTCATGTAAACAAATTTTAAAAAAATTTAATATTTTAACGGTTGTGTCTATTTATCTTCGAATTGTCCGAATACGTTTTTAGAAATAAGTCTACTTTTAAATTAAATGAAACTATTCATAATAAAAGCACTCGGCAAAATAAGAAATTTAACATTCCTTTTTGTAAAAACAAAATATCTTGTGATTTATCATTTTATTCAGGTATAAAAGTTTTTAATAAATTGCCTTCTGAACTTTTGATATAAAGAACACAAATAATTTTATATTGTTTAAGAAGAAACTGTACAAATACTTAATAAGAAATGCATTTTATACTTTATATGAATTTGTTTATTCTTAATGTATCTAGAGTATATAGTTTTAAGTTATTTTAAGTATAAAAATTAATTAAAAATT
>NW_019417192.1:114143-118049 GCF_000390285.2 Anoplophora glabripennis | reverse complement strand
TTTTTTTTACAAATTTCAACAAAATTTGTTATTTGTTTTTATTTGCATGTTATTTTCCGTGCTTTTTATTTTTCACATTCAGTGATATTAAAAAAAAAATAATGAAAAAAAAATGGTTTTTTTCAAACCGTCAGATTAAGAAAACCCCTCCAAATAATCGTCAGATTATGGATCAGCACGACCAGGGCATCAAACTGAACCATCTATATGAAAATCTGACGCGCTCGAGTATTTCAAAATGGCAATTTTTTTTTGGATTTTCAAAAAGCTGCCACGAGTTTGCGTCACATCCGAATCGTCAGTCTTTTGAATGGGAGCTTCGTTCGGGTTCACTTAACATCCCCTCTGAATATCTGACGCGCTAGAGTAAATTTTTTTTCCCCCATTTTTAACCTTTCCGTACGGCCGCCCCCACCATCCAAATCGGCTGATTAACATATCTCCATCATCGGAGACCCGTAGAGCATATACACTATCAATATCTGACGTGCCCGAATATTTTCATGTGATTGTTTTTCTTTTACATTTTTGAAAGCCTGTAGACGCTTCCCCCACCGGTGACAGGGTATATATCATATAACCTTTTTTTCTTTCTACCATCTAATCTTCAAAATCCAATAGGTCCCCACGGCGCTCGAGTAAATCCCTGTTTAGCATCGTGGGCTCCCCTACTATTTGGAGTAACTTTCTCCCACGTCACGTTACCCAGGAAACTGTCCACTTGTGGAGTTGGGTTTCTAAAGTAAATCATGGATAAATATTATTTCACGATTCTGATTATAAGTACTCACAGGTATTTGACAAAGTTTGACCATAGGGTTAGTAAACGGTGACGTGTCGTAACATCTTCTGGATCATCAGGAGATCCACTAGAAATGCGCGTCCCATAAATAACCCAATTATTCATTGTTAGTATCGAAAATATTGACCATGTATGTGACTAATTTTTGAATTCGTATGGAGTCTTTATTTTGAAACATCGTTGCATCAATAAATGAATTCTTCACAGTTTCCTTCCATTCATGAAGTATAACGGATGAAAAGACAAATTTTACATCTGTAATAAATACCATGTTCAATTTAAAATCATTGTATATGACAATCTTTATTTATTTATTTGATCTATGACTTACTACATAAACTGAAGGTACCAGTTTCTGAGGTCATGCTGAGTAAAAAGTTTAGTCTTTAAAAGTTTAGAAATAAGTACTTACATATCCACATATTTTAAACTTTTACTGTGTTTGATTGTCAGGAACAACAATATCAAAGTGACAACAAAACAAAAATAACATACTTATTTAAGTTGTTCAAAATGTCCTCCTTCAGCACTAATACACTGTACAGCACCACCAAAAATAGATTGAGTGACTGCTCTTAAAATCTCCGGGTTATTCCTCACTTGCTGACAAATGTCAGTAATTATCTGTCTAAGTTCCGCTCTACCATTAATTAATATCTCGTATCCTAAGCTTTTAAGATTGCCCCACAGGTAATAGTTTAAAAGATTGGGATATGGTGATACCTGTGGCCAAGAATGTGATTCTCCACGTCCGATCAAATATATCTAGTTAAGATATATTTGATAGATATATTTGTCTCGTTAGTCGACTATAATGAACAGGATATGTTGTAACATTTTCCAATAGACCTGGCAATTTATTACGTAAAAAGTTGGTGTAAACTTCTCCCGTAAGGCGCTCTTCATGAAGGGTCCAATTAGTTGATGATCAATTATATTATACCAGACCATAGAAGATCGTCGTTGAAAAGGAAATTTTTTCTTAAAATGAGGATTCTCATCAGACCATCTGTGAGAGTTGTGCATATTTTTCACTGAGTCGAGTAAATAACTACTCATCGGTAAATAAAATACGTTTTACTAATTGAAGATTTACTTGAATCCATTGGAAAATATGTATCCGTGAAAGTAAGTCATGAGAGTTATGTCACCTGATGCTTGACATCATTTAGGTTGTTGTAAGACAGTCATCCGATGCAAGTTCAGCATCTCCAATGTTATAAATATGATAAAAACTCTAATTCTACGTTCATTTTTGCTTGCTTTCTGAAACACTAATGTTCCGATGGTGAATAAATTGTTTTCTTTCCAAAAAAGTGTCTTACTCAAAGGAAAAATCTAACTTGCGGTTTCAGTTGCCGAACCTGTTGAACATGATAAGGATACAATATTTACTATGTAATGTTCGTGATACTCTCCAATGAGGAAAGTTCTTCTAGTACTTAATTGTGGACTGTCTTCTATTATTATAGGTATGCAAAAAGTTTTCTTGCCCAATCAAATTTTGCTGCTTAGGACGTTCATAGTTAGTTGACATTGATAGAAATGAACCACGCTTTCACATATGTCGAAACACAGAATCAAATGTTTGACGATTTTGCACTCTTCTGTTTGGAGGTGTCGTTGATACTCTCTACGGACAGCTGGCGAATTTCCATCACAAAATCCATAAATGTAAACTATGTCTACATACTGTCGTATAATCTGAACGAGCGAACTTCAGATTTCGACTATCTTTCGAATCCAATTTCCAACACCCAGGACGACGCTCCAGCGCGAGATGTCCAGGCAGCCAGCGAAGCTACAAATGATAAATTCCACAAGGTTTCCAAACCCGAGCCCGAAATCGTCGACAACGGCGAAAGTAACATTTTCGACGAGGTTTCCAATCCAGGGACCAAGTCCACAACCAGCCACTTCACTACCATTCCTANGGACTCGTGCTCAAGCGAGAATTTGAAGATTTTCCGTGTTTTTGGGGTAGTTCTTCGCGATTTAAAAAAAAAAAAACTGGAGGGTGGTGGAGCAATTTTGACTACGGATTCGGTTTCAGCGCGTCAAAATACATAAGGATAGGTAGGTCTAGTCTCTGGTATTTACAACTTTTTTTTTGTGGGTCTGTGTTATTATTTACATCTGCCTGAGAAATGCTTATTGTACTTAAAGTTAATAATAACTTTTTTTAAGTATTTTGAACTAATAATTATGTATAAGCAACAAACATTTCAATTTAAGTAACCCAAAAATCGGCGAAGGTTACAGTTTTATTTAAAAAGTAAAAGTGGACATATGGAAATCACGTAATGAGATAAACAAGATGAAATATTTCATTTTTAAAAAGCTTAGATACTTAAGTGGTTATAATTGATTACGAATCTAAGAAAATCGATAAGGGAGACAACTCCAAAGTAGCATTTACGTTTCGGTTTTTTATCAGCTGATCTATTAGGCCAATCAATATAGCTTTTTTTCGGGAAAAAATACTATTAGAAGTTTCTCTGCGGAATATTGTTTAGAAACGTGTTATAAACAAAATATCAAAAAACCAACTCGAGACTAGTTGGGAAACTGTTAAAACAATGGTAAAAATTATGGAAAAGTGGTTTATCGACTGGCGTAAAAAAAATTTTATTCATAGAGAAAAAAAGGTTTATACAAAAAAGGTAGATATTAAATAAATCTGTAAAATAAGACAAGTCCGATGAAATTCCGATAATTTGTTTATGCGCAAGAGCTCAAAAATTGTCGAAATTGCACGCTTTTTTCAATTGCTAATAATTAATGCAATTTTCATCGCAGACACTTGTAATTCAGGATTTTTTAAGCTTTTTTAAGCTTTTTGCACCCTTAATAAGTGATAAAAATTTCAGCCCAAAAACTTCATTAGCTTGGCGTTGGCGGAATTTGTTATCTAAGAAGATGCTATTTTCAATTCATTTTTCCCAAGCTCACAGGCGTTGTAGGGTTTCGATCATTAGTTGTTTTTGTACCTAAATAGTTGTCATAGACATTTACCGAGAATTTAGTTTTTCAAATTTAATTTGTTTAAAATTGACTTTGAAAAAATGTTAATATTTATTAAATTGTTAAGATAGGTAATTATT
>NW_019417192.1:97718-112414 GCF_000390285.2 Anoplophora glabripennis | reverse complement strand
AGTGTTAGATATAAGCTCTAGTGAAGTGCCTCAGACCGCCCCTATAGTTATCAGAACTATATGAGCGTAGTGTTTACCTCTAGATATATATAATTATAAGAATTATATATACAAACTACCTAATCAACGGCTCTCATAGCCGCCTAAGCTCAAATATCAGAGATAGCGGGACGTATTGGCGCTTAAAGTCACTTTTCACCTATCTTTCCAATACCGATCCTATATCTCATATCATTCTTATCCAAATTCCCTTTGTTAGAGTCAAACCTCTCTTACATCCTATCTAAGGGAACGACAAGTTGTTACAAATTAGATCGCGTCCTCTCACCTAGCCATGCCTAAGCGCAATATTACCAGGTTAGCTACATCTCGAGCAGAGTCCAGCGCGACAGCGCGAGAAGCATATAACATGTCCAGAAACCCTGAGAGCCGCAACCTAATGGTAAGTGCAACACGGGATGATGAGGTACAACGACAATACTCTTCGTTTGGAAATAGCACAGGTATGTTGACAGTAAAGGTATTTTTAGAAACACGTTAACACAGTTTACTAGGTATGTACGTAAACTGACGTTTATAAATTTTGACATGTCAACTATGCCTTGTTTTGTCAACATGTTCATAGCTAGCGAGATTGATATTAAAACATTATTTCTAAATTGTAAAGGTCCATAGCTCGGTAACCATGGATAATTGAATCCATGTATATTACAACTTTTTTATTCAGAATGAGCTCAGGGACTTGTTCCTTTAGTTAGTCAGTACGCCCTGTATATATAAAAAGACATCTTGAAATACTACACTTAGTTACAAACATTGGTGCTTGCCAAATTAAAAAGTAACTTAATGTTACATGATTTAGATAAATAATAGTATAAATTATAAGTGCTTTTGACGTAGGTAATGTCTAATGATTCATATCCAACCTACTTAAGATTATGAAGAGGAAATATTTAAAAAATTTGCTCTGAACTTTTTCCAAATCCAGTTAGTGAGTAACAAATATTGGGTTCCAGATGATGGATGCATGCTCAAGTTTTGATCTGACAAACGCATTTAAGATGCATAATATTTCTTACAATATAATGCAACTAATACGAGGCATATAATTTAATTTAAAATAAAAAATTACACCCAAAATTTTTAATTCAACTCTACGCAATTCTGTAACCACATTATACTCCTTAGCTTAATTTTTATTGTCATAATGCAACATTTTGTTATATTCAGTGATTGTTTACTATTTTGCCATTATTCATACACGCTTGATAGATATTTTTTTAACGCAATTCAACCTTCAACAAATGAAACAGAAGTGAATAGTTTGAATAGACTTGTATAAAATAATATTAATTATTAAGCTAACATCACGATTGTGAATTCTTAGTAATCTGTTTGAAAAGTTCAAAAACTTTATCGGTATAATAGAATTTAGTAATTTAATAAGCGGAATGTCGTGGAAATGTTAGATTTACCTGGAAGTACAAAATGTTATGCAGAATAACAGTTTGCCAAAATTACACAAAATTGCGCAAGAACCTGTAGTTTTCTACATTGTTATCACCTCTTTTGGATATAGGTCAGAATTTGACTTTAGCTTAAATATAAGGTTTGATATTTGAAGAGCCAAATTAAAAAGTAATGTACAATATACCAAAGTCTCTAATATGTTTTATACAGGGTGTCCGGAAATGATGAGCAAAAAATTCAGGGGATAATTCTAGACCGAAAATAAATGCTACCTCGTTCTATAACATTTTTTCCAAAACTGATTATTAACGGAGTTACAGGGTGTTAAAGTTAAATTTTATTTGCTGTTTTTTTGCAATACCTTTCGCCACACTCATAATATTTTAACGAAATTTCGTATATGGGGGTTTTTCGGGATGAGGATTATAAATTTGCCCACCGTTTTTTCGCATTTTGTAGAGGGCGCCACATACGATCCTTTATTTTGATTTGAATAGTTCCAACTTTTTTGTGCTACACTTTATGCGAAATTTGACTCAATATTTTTGTTCTACTAACCTTTTGACATAAAAAAGGTATACTTTATTTGTTTCGATAAATCTAACCGTTTTCGAGAAAAACGCTTAAATAACATTGCTTGTATGTGATGAATACGAAATCATTTTAATTTATTTTCTACATTAAACATAGCATGCTTTGGAACCAAGCGCTTAGTTGCCTTGGAAACAAGTTGTGGAGAATTAGTTTTGACAGATAGTAATTTTTGTGAAAATTTGTTGTTACGCTGATGGTGGTTAATGATAAATAATAAAAAAATAACGTCCTCAACAAATAAAGAATGGTTTACTAACAAAATCATAAGGTTAAAATACATAAGTTACTAGAACAATACAAATACAAATTAAACATTCAAATCAAAGGTTCAAAGTGACGTACGTCCTTCCTCTTCAATGCATAAATTTATTCTTCTTAAAAAATTCCGACGAACTCTATGGAATATTCCTTCTTTTTGCTTAATTACCTCACAATTAGCAACAATTCTTTCTCTCAGTTCATCGACGCTATTCACAGGTGTCCTGTATACAAGTGTCTTCAGATAGCCCCAAAAAAAGAAATCGATTGGGTTTAAGTCAGGGGATCTAGGGGCCCACTGTACAAAACCACCGCGTCCTATCCACCTTTCAGGAAAAGTTTCATTTAAGAATTCTCTGGCCGCTAAACTAAAATGCGGTGGCGCGCCATCTTGAAGCAGCCACATTGCATTTCTTAATCCGAGTGGTACATCTTCCAATAGAATAGGTAAGTGGTTTCTTAAAAAATCCAAGTAAACTTCACCATTGAGTCTTTGTGGAAAGAAATGTGGCCCAATTAAGTAGTCCCCTACAATACCGGCCCACACGTTGACGGAAAACTTATTTTGATAACCACGCTCTATTGATAAATTAGGATTCTCATCAGACCAAAAATGCTCATTGTGGAGGTTTATTAAGCCATCATGGCCAAATCCAGCTTCGTCCGTGAAAAGGATATTACGAACAAAATTTTGGTCACCATTATGAAGTATTCTAATTGTATTGCAGAAATTCACACGAGCAGCAGGATCTACGGCAGATAAGGCTTGCACCTTTTGGTAGTGGTACGGATGAAGGTTTTGTTCGCGTATTGTTTCATGTACGGAGCTCTTTGGAATGCCCTCCTGAATAGCAATTTTTCTTATACTTACATTGGGATTATTCTCTATCGAATTCAAAATACGAGCTTCTGCTTCTGCTGTTCTAGTATTCCGTTGTCGACCTACATCAAAAATTCTAGTTTTGAACGATCCAAATTCTCCCAGTCTTCGATGAATAGTACTGAACATTCGCGTTTCGGGTAGGTGTCTATTTGGAAATGCTTCGCGATACAAACTTCGTGCTGCAAGAGTATTGCCAGCAGCTAAACTGTAATAACAATGCATGTCCCGCAACTCCACGATAGAGTAATTGTTGTTCATTTTTATTATTATTTTTATGATAACAATTACTACAAAAGAACTTAGAACTTACTACTAGAAAAGAACTACAAAATTACTATCTGTCAAAACTAATTCTCCACCAACTTGTTTCCAAGGCAACTAAGCGCTTGTTTCCATAGCATGCTAGGTTTAATGTAGAAAATAAATTAAAATGATTTCGTATTTATCACATGCAAGCAATGTTATTTTCTCGTTTTTCTCGAAAACGGTTAGATTTATCGAATCAAATAAAGTACACCTTTTTTATGTCAAAAGGTTAGGACAACAAAAATATTCAGTCAAATTTCGCATAAAGTGTAGCACAAAAAAGTTGGAACCATTCAAATCAAAATAAAGGCTCGTATGTGGCGCCCTCTACAAAATGCGAAAAAACGGTGGGCAAATTTATAATCCTCATCCCGAAAAACCCCCATATACGAAATTTCGTCAAAATATTATGAGTGTGGCAAAAGATATTGCAAAAAAACTGTAAATAAAATTTAACTTTAACACCCTGTAACTCCGTTAATAATCAGTTTTGGAAAAAATGTTATAGAAAGAGGTAGTATTTATTTTCGGTCTAGAATTATGCCCTGAATTTTTTGCTCATAATTTCCGGACACCCTGTATAAACCAATCTTTTGTTTTTTAAAGAGAATAGCCTATATATTTGCAATTTTAAATTAAGTAAACAATACTTTAAATTCTTGGAAAAATATTTTATTATGGAAGGTTGCATCATTCTGTTCGATACACACTAGGCACAAAAATTAAGGGATATTAAAAAAGTCCCAAAATTTTGGGTGATTTTCAAAGAGCTGTAACTTGGAGGGAAATGGTCGTAGAAAATTAAAAAATAAGGAAATTGAAGCTTCAAGTGTCTAGTTTCCAGATCTGCAGTTTAAAATTTTTAGCGTCAGCAGTTTTTGAGTAATCATAAGAAAATCAACGGAAAAATAAAATTGTTAATTTCTTTAAAAAGGCCTATGCACTTCAAATAATTTTTTTTGGTAATTTAATCATAAAGCTCTTTTAGATAATTTAATTCTCTGACATTTGAGCGGTTCCGGAGCCTTGTACGATTATTTGTTGCTGAGTTATCGTCGATCAAAACAAAAAAATCATTTTTGACTTTGGCAATCAATTACTCGAGAAATAATGGTCGTACAGAAAATCCAAGCAGGGTTTTGGAAACTGCAAAGTATTCTCTACAATTCGTAATTATTGGTTTTTGATAAAAAAAGATTTTTCAAAGTGAAAATGTTGGTTAGAAGAAAGGTGAAAAATTACATAATTAGGGATATTTGAATAACTTGGCATTACTTTGCAAATAATGAATAAACTAAGGATATCGTCTGTAAGTTTTCAACCTCAAAGTGTCCTAATGAAACTCTAATAATTTCAAAACACTGCGATTTATTTTTCCTAGTTGCCGGAATGTTTAAATTTGTCGTTTTGCTGAAAATCAATGTATGTAATAAGTAATTTTTCACTTTTTATTCATTTTAAGTTAAGTTTTGCAGATCACAATACAATATCGGGTATTGCCGCACCGCCGGATGCCTCGTTGCGTAATTCATTGCCAATTCTGTAAAAGAGCCTGGGTCAATTGTTGGTGATTTTGTAATTATGGATAATCTCGTCGTCATCGACGCCCGAGCATGTCCTAAATATGCCCAATGAGGTTCAAGTCGGGATTCATAGGTGGGTGATTGAGAGTTACCACACTGTTGGCGTGAAGAAACTTTCTCGTACGTTTTGCGGTATGAAGATGAGCATTGTGCTGCATTAGAATGAAACGATGCCTCACGCTTGTACGCATGGGCATGACGTGTGGTTCAAGAATTCCGGTGATGTACCTTTCGGCAGTCAATGATGGGAATGATTACCAACTGAGTTCTAGTATTAATGGATACGCTTGCCCATACCATAACTCAAGCGTCATTAAAAGCCGTAACTGGCCGCGTAAAATTATCGGTATCACGTTTCTCACGACGACGCCAAACGAGAGATCATCTGTCGTTGCCATGGCGATTCCGTTATGGTAAGGGCAAGCCTCCAAGTTATAGCTCTTTGAAAATCACCCAAAATTTCGGGATTTTTTAAATATCCCTTCATTTCTGTGCCTAGTGTATATTGAAGTTACAGATCTATCAGATAAAACGGCCTAAAAAGTATGTATTACGTAATTGGAAATATTAAAATCACCCAACACCCAATAATACTAATATGTCATCCTTTAAAACAAGAAAAAGAATAATTCAAAGACATTTATATTAGGAGAAATTCATACATTAAAACGTATGCCGAAGAATGGTTAAGATTATTTTAATAGAAAATACAATGAAATGAGGAAAACTGGGACAACTATTTGCCCAAGGAATAAATGTGCCTACATTTAAAAAACCTCGATTGCTCTCTGTGTCCTAAGGTTACATCGTATAGGTATTATTTGTTAGCATTGCTTGAATCCAGAAAACTTACCTGCAATTTCTAAATCCTTCATGCCTCGTATATCACCTTTGTATGAAAACTGGTACATATAAACGTCGGTATAGTTGGATTGTATCTTTGCATGCCTAATAACTGGGGTTGTACACGACTCATCACTGCAAAACTAAAGAAAAGTTTTATTATAGTTTTTTTTTCTTGGAAGATTATTTGAGAAAAGTTGTGATCTTTTAGTAGAAGTGTGGCGGCACAATATGTTATAAAAATTCGAAAAATGTCATATTTTTCTTCCTATTTAATTATGTATAAATATATAAAATATATAAAAAGTATAAGTCTGACAAGCGGGTGAACGTTTCTCCTATGGCTCCGTCAAATATATGTGTGTGTGCTAACCCTAAGTGTTTACAACAAATAAAAACCAACTCTTATAAAATACAGTGTTCCAAGTGTGGAACCATCCACCGAGATTGTGCTAATCTCGCGATAGACCAGCTTCAAGAATTTAACAAATCAAAGGAAAAACTATGGATATGTTCTACTTGTGATTTTCGTGCCAAAACGCCTATTAAAAATTCAAACTTGAATAAGTCAACTAACAATATGCAAGTACCACAAGTAAGTGTATCAACAGTTGAATTACTAACACAAGAAAATAATTATCTCAAACAAATCATTGAAGAACTTATTTTGCTTAAGGATCAAATATGCTTCTTAAGCAAAATAAACAACTTCTAGAAGAAAAGATAAAAGAAATGGACATAAAAACTGTAAACAAACGCACCCAAATCAGTTCAACAAAGGACAATGATTCACATTCATTAAATTCTAATTTAGCTCCTGTTCAACAGAACGCGCCACATACAGCACCTTTAGCGGGCAAATCACATAAGTTCTGCCTCGACATCGATCATAGTATCTCAGAATCTAGGCAACAAGTAAAACAACCAGCCTCGTACGCTCAAGTGGTGAAACAAATACCTGAACCTTATACCACATCGCATGGAAAGTCCAATGCAAAAAAACGAAGAGATGTTTTTATTGGTACTGCAGCATGTGAAAGAGATGAAAAATTTATTGGTCGCAACGAAAAAAATAAGAAAATTTAGATGTTTCTGACGCAGTTTCAGTTGAAGATGTAAGGCATTACATTAAGAAGAAAGACGATATTCACGGCGAAGACGATCTCAGTGTTCAACATATTTCTACTAGAATTGAAAAAGAGAAATCAGATAGTAAATGCTTCCAAATTGGTATTAGATNTAAAAATTCAAACTTGAATGAGTCAACTAACAATATGCAAGTACCACAAGTAAGTGTATCAACAGTTGAATTACTAACACAAGAAAATAATTATCTCAAACAAATCATTGAAGAACTTATTTTGCTTAAGGATCAAATATGCTTCTTAAGCAAAATAAACAACTTCTAGAAGAAAAGATAAAAGAAATGGACATAAAAACTGTAAACAAACGCAACCCAAATCAGTTCAACAAAGGGCAATAATTCACATTCATTAAATTCTAATTCAGCTCCTGTTCAACAGAACGCGCCACATACAGCACCTTTAGCGGGCAAATCACATAAGTTCTGCCTCGACCTCGATCCTAGTATCTCAGAATCTAGGCAACAAGTAAAACAACCAGCCTCGTACTCTCAAGTGGTGAAACAAATACCTGAACCTTATACCACATCGCATGGAAAGTCCAATGTAAAAAAACGAAGAGATATTTTTATTGGTACTGCAGCATGTGAAAGAGATGAAAAATTTATTGGTCGCGACGAAAAAAATAAGAAAATTTGGATGTTTCTTTCTAGGGTTTCTGACGCAGTTTCAGTTGACGATGTAAAGCATTACATTAAGAAGAAAGCCGATATTCACAGCGAAGACGATCTCAGTGTTCAACATATTTCTACTAGAATTGAAAAAGAGAAATCAGATAGTAAATGCTTCCAAATTGGTATTAGATTTGATTTAAAAGATAAGGTATATGATAAGGCATTCTGGCCTGCAAATGTTGCTTTTGAGAGATATAGGTTTAGAAACGGGATTATAGTCGAAACAGATACATCTAAGGAAGGTCCCAAGACTTTTTTAGACCAACGAATCAGTTAAGTATAGAACATATACCGGCAGTTTGTAATGTTGTTCAACCGTCAGGTGAACATTTGGCGACAGATAAAACCATTCGGAGAACATATACTTTTAACATCTTACATCTCAATGTCCAAAGTATTCGGTCTAAAATCAATGAAATTGAGGCTTTTTTTATCGAAACTGAGATACGTTATGATTATCTAATGATTAGCGAACATTGGTGTACTAAAGAGGAAATTAATTTGATAAATATTGACAATTATACTCTCGCCNGAAAGTCCAATGTAAAAAAACGAAGAGATGTTTTTATTGGTACTGCAGCATGTGAAAGAGATGAAAAATTTATTGGTCGCGACGAAAAAAATAAGAAAATTTGGATGTTTCTTTCTAGGGTTTCTGACGCAGTTTCAGTTGAAGATGTAAGGCATTACATTAAGAAGAAAGCCGATATTCACGGCGAAGACGATCTCAGTGTTCAACATATTTCTACTAGAATTGAAAAAGAGTAATCAGATAGTAAATGCTTCCAAATTGGTATTAGATTTGATTTAAAAGATAAGGTATATGATAAGGCATTCTGGCCTGCAAATGTTGCTTTTGAGAGATATAGGTTTAGAAACGGGAATAGAGTCGAAACAGATACATCTAAGGAAGGTCCCAAGACTTTTTTAGGCCAACGAATTAGTTAAGTATAGAACATATACCGGCAGTTTGTAATGTTGTTCAACCGTCAGGTGAACATTTGGCGACAGAAAAAACCATTCGGAAAACATATACTTTTAACATCTTACATCTCAATGTCCAAAGTCTAAAATGAAATTGAGGCTTTTTTATCGAAACTGAGATACGTTACGATTATCTAATGATTAGCGAACATTGGTGTACTAAAGAGGAAAATAATTTCACAAATATTGCCAATTATACTCTCGCCTCTGAATTCTCTCGATCTTTACATAAACACGGAGGCGTGGCTATCTTTACTTTGAATACAAAAAATACATCTATTATTTCTCAAATCAATAATATCTCTGATGAGTTAAATTGCGAGTTGGCAGCTTTAGACATTGAAAATTATAGATTAATGACAGTTTATAGGTCACCTGACGGTGATTTTGACATTTTCTTTGAAAAAATATCTCTAGCTTTGCAAAAATTAACAAAAAGCAAAAAGCTAATAATTGTGTCTGGTGATTTTAATGTTCACTTTCAAAATAGTAGCGACAGAAAAGCGCAGATTCTAACAAATATTTTCGATTCATTTGGTTTATCTCGTACAACGTTAGTTAACACCAGAAATAACAATTGCTTGGATAACATATTTACAAATATTCCAGCTATAAATTACGAAATTAATATAACTAACACCTTATTGTCTGATCATCTCGGTATACATTTCTCAACAAACAATAATGTAACTGATGTTAAAAGAACTATAAATTATCGACCCTTATCAAAAAAAGGATTAATTGAGTTGAATGACTATTTGCTTAAGAAAAATTGGAACTTTATATTTAATAAAAATATCAATATAGATAATGCATTCAAGGTTTTTGTTGACATTGTTTCTGAAGCGATCGATATTTATCTTCCAATAAGAACTAAGTTGGTTAACAACAACCATCATCTAAAAATTAATTGGTTTACCGATGAACTTCGAGTGATGAGAAATCAACTACACTTTTTTCAGGAAAATGTCAAGTTGCATCCATCTGAAAATAGTAAGGCACTCGTCAGATATTATAAATCACGTTATGTGAACGAATTACGTACCTAATAAAAAAAGCTGGCTCATGATAACTATATATCTACCCACAACAATCCAACTCAGGCTATGTGGAAAATTGTAAATGGTAGTAAAACAAAAGTCAAAGAACCGACAAATAAAATTTTATCTGATGATATTAACACATATTTTGTGAATGTAGCCGCAAATATTATTAACGAACTTCCAGCCAGTAACTCGGTATATACGGATTATATGAACTACTATACGAATAGCGTGTTCAACTTCTCTACGGTTTCCACAGAAATTATAAAGCATGCAATTAATAACTTAAAAAATAAAAAAAATCTAAGGATGTTTATGACATATGTACTGAAATCATTAAATCAATACAATCTGCAATTTTAAAACCTCTGTCAGCCCTAATTTATATCAGTATCTCTCAAAATGTATTTCATAATTGCTTAAAAATTTCTAAGGTAGTCCCAATATACAAAAAAAGGGACTATAATGATCCATCTAACTACAGACCCATTTCTATCATCCCCTATTTTGCAAAGATCTTTGAAAGTGTCTTAAAGAATCAGATAGTTAGTCAATTATTTTGAGAGAAAATCTTTTTAATAATAATCAATTTGGTTTCAGAAACAGCCTTTCAACAACTCTAGCCATTGAGAACCTGACTACTGTTATAAATTCTGGCTTTGAGCAAAGACAATTTATGTGTACACAATTTTTAGACCGTACCAAAGCTTCTGACTGTGTGTCCTACAAAACTCTTACAAATAAATTGCATTACTATGGCTTTACAATTCTGAGTACCGATTTAATAACATCATATCTTACCAATAGGCAACAATATGTAATCCAAAACAATGACAAGTCTACTTATCTCACTCTTAATGCAGGAGCACCACAGGGGTCTCTGCTTGGGCCTGTACTATTCCTGATTTACGTGAATGATTTGTCACGTTCAATTGATAATTCTCTATTAACTATTCAGTTTGCAGATGACACTAATATCACGTGTCAAGGTCTTGAACTGACCGAGCTCCTAGATCAAACCAAACAAGCTGAGTTAATGATGCAGGATTGGTTTCTTTCGAATCATCTAAACCTAAATAGAGCTAAGACAGAAACCATGATATTTAGTTTGCAGGATATTGATCTGTTGGAAAATCCGAAATCTGTCAAATTTCTGGGAGTATATCTAGACCCTAAGCTATTATAGAATCACCATACAACGCATGTTTGTAACAAATTATCAAAAAATCTGTATTGCTATGTAATTTGACTCATCAAGTATCAGTACCAACTTTGATTACAGCATACCATGGCCTCATTCATTCTGTTTTATCTTATGCCATACTAATCTGGGGTCATGCTACTTCAGCTTGCAGTGTATTCAGCTTGCAAAGAAAAGCTATAAGAATAATATCAGGACTTAAATTCAGAGATGACTGTAGACAGCAATTTATTTTGTTGAAAATTCTAACACTCCCTTGTGTATATATATTACAGTGTTTGCTGTATGTAAAGAGTCATATCGTAATGTATCCAGCTCGTAGTGAAATTCACTGTCATGGTAGTAGATATAAAGACATGCTTAATCATGCGTACCTGAGGCTTAGTAGAACAAGAAATGGAACAGCATACTGGGGTGTTAAATTGTATAACGATTTACCACATGAAATAAAAACTTTAAATTTTATTAGTTTTAAGCGTAACATGAAACAAATTTTATTAAGACATGCTTTCTATAGCATAGATGAATTTTTAAATACAAATATACAGTAGATGCATCCCATCTGTTTCCGGTCTATTCTTGTTTTAGTTATTTGTTGCTTTATTTATCTTATTATGTTGCATCTATGTATTCCAATTGTCAGTCTTTACTGTATTTTTACATTTGACTAATGTTGTATTGTATCTAATTTGTATGTGTATTTTACATTTTGATTTTGTATGTTTAGACGTTAGATTTTAATCTTACTCTTACTATAGGACTCTATTTTTCCCCTTTCTTTGTTTTTTGACTTGTGTAAATACTTATGTATACCTAGCACCAATAAACTAAACTAAACTAAAAAACTAAAAAAAACTATCTTTTCAAGAGTTGATTTAAGGCGATAATGGAAGAGGAAAAAAATGTTTGTAATTAAATTTTACAAAATATGACTAGTTACAAATCGAATGAATCATGATTATTATTGTAAAAACCGAAAAAAATATGCCAAAAATGGGGTTAAAAAATATTACTTTTTAGGGCATTTTTTGGGGTCTTTAAGTTGGGTATAGGACCTTCATACTTGGCTCAAGAAAAGTTCATGTTATGTAGAATCATCATACCAAATTTCATCAAAATCGGTTNAATGCGTACCTGAGGCTTAGTAGAACAAGAAATGGAACAGCATACTGGGGTGTTAAATTGTATAACGATTTACCACATGAAATAAAAACTTTAAATTTTATTAGTTTTAAGCGTAACATGAAACAAATTTTATTAAGACATGCTTTCTATAGCATAGATGAATTTTTAAATACAAATATACAGTAGATGCATCCCATCTGTTTCCGGTCTATTCTTGTTTTAGTTATTTGTTGCTTTATTTATCTTATTATGTTGCATCTATGTATTCCAATTGTCAGTCTTTACTGTATTTTTACATTTGACTAATGTTGTATTGTATCTAATTTGTATGTGTATTTTACATTTTGATTTTGTATGTTTAGACGTTAGATTTTAATCTTACTCTTACTATAGGACTCTATCCTCATTATTATGTTCATTCGCTTTCCCCTTTCTTTGTTTTTTAATTTGTGTAAATACTTATGTATACCTAGCACCAATAAACTAAACTAAACTAAAAAACTAAAAAAACTATCTTTTCTAGAGTTGATTTAAGGCGATAATGGAAGAGAAAAAAATGTTTGTAATTAAATTTTACAAAATATGACTAGTTAGAAATCGAATGAATCATGATTATTATTGTAAAAATCGAAAAAAATATGCAAAAAATGGGGTTAAAAAATATTACTTTTTAGGGAATTTTTTTGGGGTCTTTAAATTGGGTATAGGACCTTCATACTTGGCTCAAGAAAAGTTCATGTTATGTAGAATCATCATACCAAATTTCATCAAAATCGGTTCGATAGATTTTGCATAATAATTTTGCAATCCAGATTTTGAAAAAAATTTGCAAATTTTCAAAATTTTGAACAGCAAAAACCAAGGCCCTTAGATACTTGAAAATTTAATCACATATAGAAGGGCTCTCAAGCATTCAAACGCTTTTTGAAAAATTCGAATCCGTCAATTAGGAGAGCTCTGGCGCTTGTTTAAACATTGGTCGAATTTTTGTACTTATAAACAATTAGAATAACTTTGTGAATATTCAATCAAATCAAATTTTTTAAAGCAGGTTTTAAAAGTTATTAGAAAGACGCTTTTTTAAAAAAAAACAGATCGATTGGTCAATTAGTTACGTAGTTATAGCCGATCAAAGTTAACCGTCATTTACACTAAATGTACTGGGACATCCGGGCTAATTTTTCGAAAAATACCTTTGGTATTCCGAGTACTTACCAGGTCTAAGTTTGCAATACTTTTCTTCATTGGCAACCTACTTTAAAACGTGTTTAAAGTTATTTATGCAAGCGAGAAATTCAAGAAAATCGTACGGGTGGTGGTGGTGGGGGAAGCAGAGAGCGCGGCCGCTTCGGCCTGCTCGAAATTGAATCGGCGAGTTCAAAACCGCGACGCGCTTAAAAATTTTTAATATCTCAGCTTCTAGAGGTCCGATTTTGATTTTTTTTTTAAATCGATGTCTCGCGATTTAAAAAAAAACAATTAGCGTATTTTCAAATGCCTATCGTTAATAATTATTGGTCTTTCAACAGTCCGATAATTATTTATCTTTAAACTTCCTTTAATTATCAACTTTATTTTTTTATTGTATCAAAGGTAAGTGCATAAACTTATATACTGTTTATCAAAGATCAAAAACAAATTTATTTAAATATTCTAAAATTGTTTAAACAACAATTATTTTCAAAATGACGAAAATTATTAATTAATTAATTTAATTTAATCATTTCTTTTGTGATTAAAGTATAATTCAAATATTATTTACTGTTTAAAATATAAGTAAATGAGAAATTAACTCATTATATTACAAAAATACAACATTATAGTACAAAAATTGTTTGAAAGCTTGAGAGCCCTTCTATATGTGATTAAATTTTCAAGTATCTAAGGGCCTTGGTTTTTGCTGTGCAAAATTTTGAAAATTATAATAACTTAAAGACCCCAAAAAAAATTCCCTAAAAAGTAATGTTTTTTAACCCCATTTTTGACGATTTTTTCGATTTTTACAATAATAATCATGATTCATTCGATTTGTAACTAGTCATATTTTGTAAAATTTAATTACAAACATTTTTTCCTCTTCCATTATCGCCTTAAATCAACTCTTGAAAAGATAATTAAATAGGAAAAAAATATAAAATTCGGGAATTTTAGTAGGAATATTTTGATGCGTATATCTCATTCTTCATCAAAACCGGATTTAAGGGGTTTTGATACTAGATGACTCATTTTTCGAATATTTTTAACATATTGTGCCGTCAAAACTCAAGCTCACGTTTTTTTTATGCGCATAGAAAAATTTTCATTTCTAGTGATATTTGAAAGCCAAAAAGCCAAAAATCTCCGTGGATATACGATTCACCCAAATATGGACTCTTTGAAACAGATACCGTCTGGACTACATGGTTATAAAGCACTTAGATATGCAGTACTAGTTCTTATGTTTGTAATAATTTGCCTTTTTTCCGAAAGTTGCTATACTTTTCTTTAGAATACAATACTTTTGATTTACAAAAGCCACAGATTCTAAAATTTGTCCGATATGATAATGGTACCGAAGAAAACAATTTTCTCGTAAAATTCTCCACACCAT
>NW_019417192.1:81837-96559 GCF_000390285.2 Anoplophora glabripennis | reverse complement strand
TGGTGTTTTTATAGTTATAAAAAAAAATATTTTTTTTTCTGTTTGTTAAACTGTGATTTTTCTTTTTTAAACGACGTTTATTTTCTGCGGGCTATCTTTTTTTTTGTTTTTTGGAAAAGAAGGAAAGCCGCCTAACTTCATATTTTAGTTTCTCCTTTCTTGGGATATCATCACTAAAAGGTTTATATAATCTTTTCATTATCCGTGATATACAAAGTTGACATCGAAGATGTACTACTTAGGTCAGAATATGATGACTGCGACGTGATAGGTTGACTGATAGGAGACAACATCCTTTGGAAACGTAAAAATTAAAATATTAGATACGAAAAATCGAAGAATATATAAAAATTTGGTAATTATTTATTTTACCATAAAACTCTGATTTTTCTAATTAAATTTTGACAACCCTCCTTTTCCAGGGTGCTGAACATGAAGTTAGTTTTTTGCAATTTTTTCGATCGCATAAAATAATATCACATAAATTTTCAGCTCCATCAAAATTACGGGAATTGGAAGAATTTCATATAAATTGGAGACTTTTACATAAAGTAAATAATTCCTAAAAATATGTTACAATAATTTATTCATTATTGTATCAACAATAATTTATAATATCATGTTTACCATTGCATTATGTGGGCGAACAAAATTATAAAGTCAACCATGAAATATTCAGACCCTAACCAAGAAATGGCGTATATAGTGGATCAAAACGTTTTATATATTGCTTATTTTATTTATCTAGGGAAGAAAACGTTTCGGTAACTTGTTCACTTATATTATATAAATGAGAAAAACCGAAAAATCATTTTTTTTTCAAAATTAATTTTCTTAAAAACCACATCATTTATTTCACCAAATTTGGATATGTTTTTCTAGGCCAAATAAGCTATTTAGCCGAGCGGCAACCAACTTGCCTCGTTTGGGAGATGCGGTTTCGAAAATGCATATTTTTTTCAAGTGGGCGTCATTTTGATTCAAATCATCCTGTCGAAACGTTTTATTTTTTTCAAAATGTGCAGAATTTTATCAGCTTCTATCTGTTTTATATAGAATTCAAATTGCTTTAAAACACGGAAAAAAGTAATTTTTTCAAAATTGATTTTCTTAAAAACCCCACTTTTTATTTTCATCAAATTTGGATATGTTTTTCAAAGCCTGTTAGTCGGCAATATGCCGACTTGCTCCGTTCGGGAGATACGGTTCGCAAAAACTATATTTTTGCAGTTTTTCAGTGTTCAAAAGTATTAATACTTTTAAAAAATGAAGATTTGCAAAAATTTCGAGTTCAAAAGACCGAGGAATGGAAAGGAATTCAATCAATTCACGGCATTACTAATAGTCATTTTTGGGTATCCAAGAGATTGATGCTGAAGGAAATGTAAATGTAGAAAGTTCAATATAGAAAAACAAACAAACAATTTTGCCTCAGTGTTAAATTTTGATTAATATGTGTGACTGACTGGGTTCTAATATTGCTACCTATTGTGGGTACACATGTTCGCAAGTGTTACGTCAAGAGCGTCAGTCTGACCCCATCCGGACCGGTCTAACAGTTGCAAGGACAAAAAACAGACGCAAGACGCAACAGGATTCCAGAAAAGATCCACGGCAGATTGGCGCCAAGGACCAGATACTTCTGCGAGCGACTCCACACCAAGACGACTTTCCAGCGAACGCTCGCTCCGACAACACGTCTTTTTCACTACACTTTTCAATAGAAATATTTTTATTTTTACTGTTGAGAGAGAGTTTTATTTTACTGTACACCGAAAGCAACCCTCACTATTATACTGATTTCAAAAGAGTAAATTACTGTAACTCATTAACAAAATAATACACTTTATTTCATTCGTATATATGACAAATGTTGATTTATATTGATTCTTTTAGTAATTTCTACGGTGACTTGATGATGATTGACAAGAAGTGGTGCACTCAAGACGACAGAATTCGTCAGTAAGTCACAAAATTCTCAAAATTTTACTCTTGATGAAGTGAAGACGATAATTGAAAGATGTCTACAAGAACAAAGTGAGATTTTCCTAAATGAAATCAAATTGTTACGTCAAGAAGTTACTAATTTAAAAGAGTCTAATATTGAAATGGTAAGACTCCTCACAAATCCGGAAAACATGAATAATTTTAATACCAACAGTAATGGTTTTATGTCAAACGGGAATAATCTGGAATTAAATACTTCAGTAGAAAGTGTATGTTCTGTGGACACGGTTATCGAAAGTAAAATATTGCCGCAACAAAAAACAATTACAAAAAAGCGTCAACACACAAATAGATATCATGGTAACAAAAACGTTCATGTGAAAACAAGAAACAGTAGTAGAAATAGTAATATAATTATGGGCAACAATAAGGATGCGGCGGCAGAATTTACTGCTTCTACTAGTCGCCTATGGCTATATGTAGGCCGATGTAAAATAGATTCCAAGCCCGAAAATATTAAAAGGTACTTAGAAAAGCGATCTCCAGGACACACATTTGAAATTACAAAGTTACCATCAAAAGGTAGAAACGCATCATATAGAGTGGACGCTGATAAGGAACTGCAAGAAATTCTATACAATCCATCCTACTGGCCCCAAGGAGTCATAGTAAAAAGGTTTAATTTTCGTGCAGAAAACAAGCCCAGTGAGCAGTCTTTTTAACTGTAATATAAAGAAAATTGTACCTAATGACTCGAATTATCTAAATATTATATGTATTAATTGTCAATCAATTATAAATAAGGTAAATAATATTGAGGTTATAGTCTATAAAGAAAATCCAGATATTTTATGTATATCCGAGTCTTGGTGCAATAACTTAAATATTAATACTATAAATGTACCAAACTATAATATAGTTAGTTATTTTAACAGACAAAACCACATTCATGGTGGAGTTCTCATTTTAATGAAAAAGGAAATAAGTTGTAAAAATCTAGTGAGTACTATTAATNCCACAGATTGTACACGATCACTCAAATAATTTCTAAAAAGCAGTATAGACTGTTCCGCGAGGCCCACGAAGTGTAATATGGCTAATAATATATCATGGTCGAGTGTGTCGAAGGCCTTACTAAAGTCTAACAGAACCAATGCACTGATTTTACCGATGTCAGCTTGGCCAATAATATCATCTGTAACGTTTAAAAGGGCAGATAAGCAACTGTGTTGTTTACGGAAACCTGATTGATGTAGAGGCATTAACTGATTGTTGTTGAGATAGTCCCGCAGTTGGTTTTCAATTATTTTTTCTAGCACCTTAGACAAGACTGGGAGGATTGCTATAGGCCTGAGGTCTTTAAATTCAGTTGGGTTAGAAATCTTTGGGATTGGTTTTATTAGAGATTCTTTCCAGCAAGAAGGATACACACTATTTTCTAAACAATAATTAATTATATGTGTGACTAACGGAACTATATATGGACAGCATAATTTTATAAAGGTTATGTTAATACCGTCGGATCCAGTCGCCTTGGTGGATACATTATTAATTATTTTACTAACTTCTTCTTCATTAACTCTAGAAAAAGCAAAACTGTTGGGTATATTATTCTTCGTATTAGAATTATAAAAGCTAGTCCATTCGTGTTTAGTGTTGTTATCAACTTGCTGAATCGAGGTTACAAGAAAATTATTGATAGAGTTTGGATCTGCTAACTCATCAGGGATAGTTGGTATTACTTTGTTAATAACATTCATACGTCTCAATTCTCTCCAGGTGTCCTTTAAATTGGAAGTGCGAAATTTGTATCCGAAGTAAGCCTTCTTTTCATTTTTTATTGCTGCATTAGTATAATTACGCCATGCTTTATACTCTTGCCAATGAATGGCATTCTTATTCAATTTAAACTTTTTCAATTTTTTATCCCTAATCGACATGAGTAGCTTCAAATTGTCGGTCAGCCACGGGGCGTATGGTTTACGTAGCGTACATGTTTTAATTGGAATATGTTTGTTAAACAAGGTATTTAAATTGTCATTTAAAAAAACTAATTTTTCATCAATATTATCAATTTCAATTAAGTAAAAGAGAGGGAGCGTCGTTAAATCCAACATAAATAATTCATAATCCAAATTTTTATAATCTCTATATATTATTTGCTTGGGTACCGACTTTATCTGTGTCGCCAACTTAACGTAAACAAGGTCATGATCTGATATACGTCGGTTTATTTTAATTACGCCTTTATCTGAGACCAAGGACTTATCTGATATTACAATAAGATCAATTAGTGAAGTAGATCTAGTAGGATGTTCAATGATCTGACTCAATTCAAGTATTTCCAAGAAGTCATTCATGGCTATGGTAGGTTTGTTCTCAAACTCCAACATGTCTATATTAAAATCACCAAGACAAAGCAAACAACTGGCATCAGTTTGAAGTAAATCATATACAAAAGTATTTTCCAACTCAGTTAAAAATAGATTGTAACTTAAATCAGGAGGACGATACACAACACCAATACAATACGCTTTATTCGAAACAGTAAGGTTTACCCAGAGTTGCTCTATACTGCGGGAAGTCGACAAAACTTTAAATTTTAAATCATTTCTAATAAACATACCCACACCACCTCCTCTCGTCGAACGATCCTGTCTTATGAAATTGTACCCAGCTATGCTTATGTTATACGCTTGAATGTCAGAATTAAGCCAAGTCTCTGAAACTGCTAGAATATGATAATTATATTTGTTTAGGATATCTCTAATAGCGTGAAGTTTATTTACAAGTGAGCGAATATTTAAATGGGATATATCATGGTAACAAAAATGTTCATGTGAAAACAAGAAACAGTAGTAGAAATAGTAATATAATTATGGGCAACAATACGGATGCGGCGGCTGAATTTACTGCTTCTACTAGTCGCCTATGGCTATATGTAGGCCGATATAAAATAGATTCCAAGCCCGAAAATATTAAAAGGTACTTAGAAAAGCGATCTCCAGGACACACATTTGAAATTACAAAGTTACCNAATTTCTAAAAAGCAGTATAGACTGTTCCGCGAGGCCCACGAAGTGTAATATGGCTAATAATATATCATGGTCGAGTGTGTCGAAGGCCTTACTAAAGTCTAGCAGAACCAATGCACTGATTTTACCGATGTCAGCTTGGCCAATAATATCATCTGTAACGTTTAAAAGGGCAGATAAGCAACTGTGTTGTTTACGAAACCTGATTGATGTAGAGGCATTAACTGATTGCTGTTGAGATAGTCCCGCAGTTGGTTTTCAATTATTTTTTGTAGCACCTTAGACAAGACTGGGAGGATTGCTATAGGCCTGAGGTATTTGAATTCAGTTGGGTTAGAAATCTTTGGGATTGGTTTTATTAGAGATTCTTTCCAGCAAGAAGGATACACACTATTTTCTAAACAATAATTAATTATATGTGTGACTAACGGAACTATATATGGACAGCATAATTTTATAAAGGTTATGTTAATACCGTCGGATCCAGTCGCCTTGGTGGATACATTATTAATTATTTTACTAACTTCTTCTTCATTAACTCTAGAAAAAGCAAAACTGTTGGGTATATTATTCTTCGTATTAGAATTATAAAAGCTAGTCCATTCGTGTTTAGTGTTGTTATCAACTTGCTGAATCGAGGTTACAAGAAAATTATTGATAGAGTTTGGATCTGCTAACTCATCAGGGATAGTTGGTATTACTTTGTTAATAACATTCATACGTCTCAATTCTCTCCAGGTGTCCTTTAAATTGGAAGTGCGAAATTTGTATCCGAAGTAAGCCTTCTTTTCATTTTTTATTGCTGCATTAGTATAATTACGCCATGCTTTATACTCCTGCCAATAAATGGCATTCTTATTCAATTTAAACTTTTTCAATTTTTTATCCCTAATCGACATGAGTAGCTTCAAATTGTCGGTCAGCCACGGGGCGTATGGTTTACGTAGCGTACATGTTTTAGTTGGAATATGTTTATTAAACAAGGTATTCAAATTGTCATTAAAAAAACTAATTTTTCATCAGTATTATCAATTTCAATAAAGTAAAAGAGAGGGAGCGTCGTTAAATCCAACATAAATAATTCATAATCCAAATTTTTATAATCTCTATATATTATTTGCTTGGGTACTGACTTTATCTGTGTCGCCAACTTAACGTAAACAAGGTCATGATCTGATATACGTAGGTTTATTTTAATGACGCCTTTATCTGAGACCAAGGACTTATCTGATATTACAATAAGATCAATTAGTGAAGTAGATCTAGTAGGATGTTCAATGATCTGACTCAATTCAAGTATTTCCAAGAAGTCATTCATGGCTATGGCAGGTTTGTTCTCAAACTCCAACATGTCTATATTAAAATCACCAAGACAAAGCAAACAACTGGCATCAGTTTGAAGTAAATCATATACAAAAGTATTTTCCAACTCAGTTAAAAATAGATTGTAACTTAAATCAGGAAGACGATACACCAATACAATATGCTTTATTCGAAACAGTAAGGTTTACCCAGAGTTGCTCTATACTGCGGGAAGTCGACAAAACTTTAAATTTTAAATCATTTCTAACAAACATACCCACACCACCTCCTCTCGTCAAACGATCCTGTCTTATGAAATTGTACCCAGCTATGCTTATGTTATACGTTTGAATGTCAGAATTAAGTCTCTGAAACTGCTAGAATATGATAATTATATTTGTTTAGGATATCCCTAATAGCGTGAAGTTTATTTACAAGTGAGCGAATATTTAAATGGGATATAAAAAAATTATCTTTTGGCATAATCTAAAATTGTGATATTTTACAAAGTGCCCAAATTAACCAAATCAGTGAAATAATTATAAAGTGGTACTCCTGCTGATGAAGGGAAGGGAAAAAATCATATGAAAATAGTAAAGTAATAATATATCATATCATTCAGAAAACACAAGTATAATAAGCTTTAAAGGATAGTCGCGGACAATATAATTAAATTACAAATTTGATAAAGAGGAATCCTAAAAAGTATACAAACAAAAAAGAGAAAAAAAACACACAAACAACAGTCTCCTAAGTATCTCATAAGTAGCAACCACAAACAAGAAATCATATAGTCGTACCAGCTCGATTAAATTAGTGAATTCAAATCCATCAACGACGTAATTACATTCCGCTTGCCTGACGAGTTGTAGTATACATTTCCTCCGTATGTCCACACTTCCCGATGCCCAAATTTCTTCTTAGCCAACTGAAGCAGCTTAAAACGCTCCTTAGTTAGATTCTCATAAATTCGGACATTTGATGCATTAGATAGTTTCCTAGCCTTAAGTACCTCATTACGCTTTAAATATGACACAAAGTCAATCACGACAGTCCCTGGGTTACTAGTAGCGCTAGTTTTATTCTTAATTCTAAATATATTATTGATGTCGCTTGAGGTACAACGAACCAGCAGGACAGTGTTAAGGAAATTCAGAGCAGTAGTAAGTAGCTCATCATTATTGGAATCAGGTAACCCAGTAAAACGCAGCATATTATTATTAACTAATTGTTCTAAATGTTCGTGGTTTGTTGTAAGTGCATCTACACTGTTTTTGTTAGCAGCTATATTTTTATTAATCTCTAGGAGAGTTACATTAAACTTGGAGAATTCCTTTTCAATTTTTGCTTCGAGCTGGGAGGAAAATTTCAAACAAACTTTGCTTATTAGCTCCTCAATCTGGTCACTCCCAGAGGTTTTCGAATCTAACGTTATTGCACTACGTGTACTTGGTTTCGACATGGTACCAATTTATTTCAATGGTAAAACTATAAAAAGGACTCACCAGAGAATTCGTATAGCTTTAAGGTTAAAACTGCACTTATGACTGACTCTATGAAGAATTTTGCTGTATTAGAGCTCCACAATCAACATCACTATTTCAAAACAGTTACTAGGCTATATTCACCTTAAATTTACAGGGAATACCACTTAATTTAGAAAATTTTACTAGAGCACTCTACGACAGACCTACTCTATGGCCCGCATCGAATCCATATCATAATTTAATCAAATAATAATTACATTTTAGTTATTTCCACTTATTATCATATAAACAAATAACATTTAAAATAGTTTTCTATACATTTAAAATATAATTTTCAATAAAATTACTAGATGTCCTTTCTGTTTTTAATTTACAAAAATTCACCGCTAGGCGTACTACCTGTTTCGATTTTATCATAATTATATCGCTCATTTCATTTCTAACGTATCCACGTACCACATTGCCAATTAAAAATATTTTCGTAATACGCTTACATTTAAAAATGCAAGCTTTTTTCAAATTTAAAATGAAAAAACACAATAATATTATATTGTGAAAATTTGTCCAATGTACGATCACTGATGCATAGTTTTTTAAAATTTATTTTACGGAAAATAGTTGTTTAGGTATGTATTGACAAAATTATATTTTTATTAAATTAATTGTAATTACAGGAAAAACTTTTTTCTAAATATTAAGTAGTTAAGGTGAGTTTATTATAAACTTTTTAGATTTTGAAAATAATATGATAGACTTTTTCAAAAAATTAAGAAGTTCAACAGATTGGTGAATGCAGGTAATAATAATAATAATATTAATTAGAATAATAATAAAATTTGTTCTGATTGGTTTCAAAATTTATCTGACACTTTTATACCTCATGAGTTGCAGGAGACATTAGCATAATTTTTCTTTACCTGTAGTTTACGAAAATGACATACCTATTAATGATAATAAATTAATTATCTCGTCGCCAAACAGGTGTTGAAATAATAAAAATGACTTTAAAAAAATTATATATTATTCACAATTACACGTTTAATTTCACACTGAATGGAATAAGCAAAGCAGATCTCTTATATAATAAAATAAAAGCATTCTCAGCAAAAGATAAGGAAGTTGACTTTTGTATCTAGTTATTACAGCAGAGAAGTTAATGATTCTGAAAAATAAAATATGAATATAAAAATAATATATATATATAATTCCTCCCGTCGTAGAGGGAGCTACAGGGGATGGAGCGACCAGGGTCCTAGTGGGCTATAGTCAGTCCTTTCGGGGATGAGTCATCTGGGATGGCGAAGTCCTCATCTGATACCTGGGCTCAGGGGTGCTCAATACGCGGTAGGTAAAAAGGAGTCAGCAGAAATTAAATTCTGGATCAAACAGTTCTTGAGGTTGGATTTTTAATTTGGATATACTCTCCGCTAAACTACTCAATTCATCTAGCCGTATATTTTCCAAATTAATTTGATATCTACTTCTTGTTTGTTCTTAAGTAAGTAGGTTGAAATGGGAATGAGCAAACTTTGGTATAGGTAAAACTTGGAAATAGTCATAGGTTTGTATTTGGAATATGGGAATTTGAAAGTTGATATATACTTTATAATTTTGAGTGTGTGTTTTGATAGAGGCTAATTTATAGTAGTCACTCAGTGGAGCTTTAATTATAGATTCTTTAGGATAAATTTGTTCTAAAGTATTATTTAATTTTGATGATAGGGTAGTTAGATAACTCAACTGTTCTTTTTATTGCGTTTGAAGGTTAAATTGATTAGGTACTTTCTAAAATTTTTAATTTTTTCTCAGTCTGTTCTCTATCATTATTGTCCATGAGGCCAAAAAGTTCATTATATCCTGTGCCGATAAAGTTTAGTAATCCTCGTTTTCTGCGGTTTACATAGAAAAGGGTTGATAATTTATTGTTAATATTTTTTATTAGGGGCTCGAATTGTGTAATAATAGATTGGTTCCCTTGAGTCTGTATTTCTCGAGAGAAATTTTGAATAATGTTTGATAAAGTTTGTAAATTTATTATTTGTACGAAATTATGTGAATGTGTGCTAACTTTTGCTTTTCCTAGATTAATGGGGAGTATAGGATTTTGTAATTCAATTATTTCAGAATAACTGTGCCAGAGGAATATTATCATCACTATCAGTGAATTCTCCATCCTGCAACAGAGGAGAAGTATGTGAGGTTTTTGATTTCTTAACATGTTTTTTGTGAATTTTTCCTTGTTTTGTTTGAATGGTTGGACCGTTATCATTTATGGCTATGGCTTTTTTGAATTTGGGTTTTGTCTTTTGTCTGTTTGCTAAATTGTCTTTTATCAGTACATTTTGCAAAACTTTAACCTTTTCTGGTTCGGTTTTATTTTTGTTTACTCTGTCTAATGTCTTTTGTTTGGTTACCTCGATTTTATTTTGTACGTCCTGATATAATTTGGAATAGATTTGTTTCTGTTTTTCTATGAAATTTGTGGTAATTATCTTTTCGTTTATTTCTGTGATTTGAGGAGATCCTAATATTATTTCAAGGCGAGTTCTTTAAGTTGCCGAGTATACAGAATTATTATATCCAATGGTTGCTAGTTTAATTAAGGCTTCTTGATTTACTGGTCTAATTTTAAGGCTCTGATGGAGTCTAGGATCGTTGAATGAAAACGTTCGACAGGGCTGTTAGAATTTGAGTTACCAATACTAGTGAAATGTAAATTTATTTTATGCAGCTGGCAGAATTCCGTAAATATTTTATTGTTAAATTCACTACCTTGATCACAAATTATTTTGGCTGGTTTTCCGTAGTGTGAGATGTAGTTAAGGATAGTATTAGTCGTTGTAATGGCATTTCTACTAGGGATAAGATATGCTTGTCTTAATTTTGAAAATGCGTCAAAGATCGTTAAGAATTGGTTCTTGTCAAAGAATAGGATATCTATATGTATTACGTCAAATGGTTTTACGGGAGTCTCTGTCTTTTGGATCGGTGGGTTTTGTGGGTGTCTGTCATATTTCGCACGATTACATGTTTCGCAGTTATTAACATAGGTAGTTATAGTTTCCTTCATGTTAGGCCAGTAATGAGTTTTTGACAAGGAGTTATAAATGGTAACAATACCTCTATGTACTGTATTTATTTCATGTTGTTTCATTATTAATCTAATTTGGGACTCTAATTTTTCTACGTCTTGAGCTTTTAATGTTGAAATTCTAAATTTATTTGTATTATTAAGGGCCCCATATTCTTTAAATAGTGTTTTCCGCAAAGTCAAATAATTTCAAACATTTAATAACTGAATAATCTAAAGCTTATCAAATAATAGGAATGTTATGTCATGCCATCTGGGTATTTTCAAAGACGCCGCAGTAAAACGAATAAACAGGTGCAAAAAACGATCAAACCATCAAGGTTTTAGGTACTGAAATCTACGAAAATACTAACTTTTTTATATATAATTCCACATGTAAATATTCTTATAACATTNTATATATATATATATATATTCATGGGTAGATAGAGCCTTCATAAATGTTTATAAGCCATGTGACCGCCGCACTTAGACTACCAACATTACAAGGCTGGTACTGGTAACTAAAGTTCCCTAAATCTTGGTATCCTGAATGTTAATGATTCGTTTACAATGAACAATAACAAGTCGTTGCGTCTACGTCCAAGATAAGGCGATCGCCGATTAGTTGAATAGAATCTCGCGAAAAATTACACCAGACACAGCAGGTGAAACAGAATGTTGTGTTTTAATGTAATCTTAATCTTATTGTGTTAATAATTTTTAATTTTACCGAATTTTAGAAATTCCTTAGTTCTGCAATCTTAGAAACCAAAAACTGAATATTTAATTTCAAAATTTTTGTTATTAAAGGACCCCGCACAAACCTTATGTGAAATTCCGTTCGGTCGATTTTAATGAAATTTTGAGAATAGGTTGTTTTTGTTATGAGGAACAAAAGCCTTCATGGGCCCAAAGTTCGCTAATGAACAGTTTTCGCGATATTCGATGTTATAAGTTGATAATGCGAATACCTGTCAAGCACGTGTTTAAATGCGTAAAAGCTCCATGAAGCTTCTTAAAAACTGTATAATACGTATATATTCGTCTAGATAGTGCGTATCCATTCGTTTGTGTGTGTGTGTNAATGATTAAACAAAACGTCAAGGATTTCATTTTTGTGCTTACTTTTGTTCTACACGTTTTACTTTTAAAGATTTCAGTACCTAAAAACGCCAGAAATTTCACTATTTCTCGGCCGGGAATATGGCCACCTTAAAGAATTTTGATATCAGTCGTTCGAAACATTGTCTTGCTTTTTGGTCATAAAAATAAAGGCAATTTATTTCTTTTGGTTTTAAAGAGTTTCGTAATATTTTTGCCTTACTTTCATCAGAAAGTTGGGGATTAAATAATATAAAGATAGAATTTTTATCGAATGGTCTAGTTTGTCTATGCCAATAAGGTTGCACAAGGTTTTGGTTTAATGCGATGGATATCTGATGTTCAAAATGATTTATAGGTTGCTCGGTTATGGGTAATTCGGCTACTGGGTTTTCCATTGAAGTGTGTATAGTCTCGTTATCTTCGGGTTCAAGAATATGTAATACTGGAGGAGATGGTTCAGGAAGTTGTCCTAAAATGTCGTTAAGTAGTTCTTCGTCTATAGGTGTATTCGGTCTGTCTATATTAACTAGCATGGAAAGTGTTTCGTCATCTAAAATAGGTAAGTCTGAGGCTTGGGAATTGAGGGTTGAAGTTAGTGAATGTTAATGTCTGGGGGAAATCTGGACACAGCATCTGCTACATTATTCTCTTTTCCTTTAATATATTTTACTTCATATTCGAATTCTTCTAATTTTAGTCTCCAACGGACTAATCTAGACTGAGGGTCTTTTAGTGAGAAGAGCCACTGAAGAGGCTTATGATCTGTATTAATTATAAATTTTCTACCATATAAGTAAGGCCTAAAATATTTGGTTGCCCAAACGATTGCTAGTAATTCTTTCTCTATCGTGGAGTAATTTATTTCTGCCGGGTTTAATGTTCTACTCGCGTAGGAAATTGGATGACCGTTTTGAGATAGGACGGCTCCGATCGCGATGCGTCCGTAGTTAATACGAAAGTTTTTGAAAAATCCGGAAAGGTTAAAAGTGGTTCGTTTGACAAAATATTTTTACATAAATTTACTGCTTCTAAAAATTCTGGTGAATGTTCAATTTTGTTTCCTTTTTTTAAACATCGAGTGAGTGGTTTTGTTATTTTTGCAAAGTTGTTTATGAATTTACGATAAAAGCCTATTAGTCCGAGAAATGATTTAATGTCTGGCTGTTTTAGGAACGGGAAACTTTTGAATTGATTTTATTTTATCCGGGTTTGGTTTTATTCCTGAAGGGGTAATAACATGTCCTAGAAATGTGGTATCTCGTTTTAAGAATTCCGACTTGTCTAACTGAACTTTCAAATTTGCTTTTCTTAAAGCTTCATATACTAATTTTAAATTTTGTATGTGTTCCTGAAAGGAGGTACTGAAAATTACAATATCGTCCATATAGACGAGGCAAATTTTGTTTTGTAGATCTTTGAGAACATTGCCCATGACTCTCTGGAAGGTAGCGGGTGCGTTTTTAAGTCCGAAGGGCATTCTAATGTCCGTTATTAGTATTAAAGGCTGTCTTTGAGGTTGATTCGGGAGACATCTCTATCTGGTGAAAACCAGATGCTAAATGTAAAGTTGTGAAATATTGTGATCGACCTAGCTTGTCTAAAATATCGGTAATATTTGGAATGGGAATGGAATGGAATCACTAACATTGACTTTGCGGTAATCTACCACAAGTCGCCATTTTTTGTTGCCAGAAGCATCTAATTTTTTGGGCACAATCCATATGGGACTGGACCAGGGTGAGTCTGAAGGTCTAATAATATTATTTTGTAGTATTTGATTAATTTGTTTTTGGACTTCCTGTTTATGAACTTCGGGGTATCTATATGTTTTTGCGTGTACAGGGATTCCATCCTCAGTTTTTATCTGATGTTTGACTTGATTGGAAAATGTAAGGGAATCACCGGGGAAATAGAAAATGTTGTGGTAGTCTTTACAAAGGGGAATTAAATGTCGTTTTTCTTCTTTAGATAAATGGTCCGTTCTTAGTAAATCAGGTATTTGCTCTTTTTTGTATTTTTCTGTGTTAGGAGAAATTTGGAAATTATATAACTCAAAATTTTCAATATTTTGGCAAGGAATGGGTTTTTGAAAATAAAAAGTTTTTGTTTCATTAGAAGGATTAAAAAGTTCTACCGGGGCATATCCGTCTTCACTGGTAGTTATTGTTTCTCTGAGTATTAAACTATTTAAATTTTGAAAAGGAATTAAAACGTCACCGAAATTTACTTCTACTGGGATAGTTGTCTTTAAATATTCGTTAGGAGCAAGAGTCACTCTTCTTGTTATGTCATAAGGGTCTCGTAAATACAGGGGAATATTAAAATTTTGTCCTATGAGCCTATTACTAGGTAGGTCAATAACCATATTAAATTTTTTCATGTCATGATAGCCTATAAGTCCATCGAAATAATTATGAAAATCGTAAGATAAAACTTCTAAATTTTGATTCGAATTAAATTCTGAAAATGCAGGTATATGAGCTTTTTGTTTAATGGTACATTTTCCTAATAATGTTTTTACTTTAGTTGAAAAATTGAAAATTTGGTTTGGACAGATTTTTTCTATAATATCAGGTCGTAACATAGAATAGGAAGCACCTGTATCAATTAAAAGTTTTAAAGGAGGATAAGGATGTTGCGAAATTTTGATGTATGGCAATTGGGCTGCTAACTGAATATTATTTTCTACTATGTTTGGTTGTCCTGAGGCTGGGTCAAACAAAAATTTTGATCGTTTTCTGAAAAATCTTGATCGTAATTTTGATAGTAATCTT
>NW_019417192.1:58918-77387 GCF_000390285.2 Anoplophora glabripennis | reverse complement strand
TATAGCTATATCTCCAAAAACATCTACATTTACCATTACCATTCTATTTAAATGTACCATATTTCGCGGGGCGAAAGCCCGATCGCAACTATAACATTGTATTTGTAGTCTGAAAGCCATTTATATTGCAACAAGCTCAACTGCTAATTACAAAATGAACACACCTGTGAAAAAATGACCAAAGCAATATCGGGAGTATAACACAGCAAAAACTGCAAGTGAATGGTAAGTGAACAGTAATATCGATTAAGAACTATTTGACAATAAGTTCAACGAAACTGATATTTTTCAACATTCTAAATATTTGACGTACTCATAAATAATAGTATAATATTTCTAATATCTTCACATAAAATATTCTCTGCTATCGATATCGATAGATTACTCACAGAACAGAATAAGTAGGTATATTTAAAAACATGCGAGAAACTGTATCCTAAAGTTGTTTCGACTACTCTGTCTTGGGTGTTACTCTGGAGTTACTTTGTATACAATCATACGCTAATAACTCAAATAAAATATATAATTGATCGAGAAGAATGGCTAAGTGTGCTGACCAGATTGCAAGTGAATATAGAAGTATTACTATAGCATTACTCCGAGCCTCTTCGTTTATTTGTTTTTGAAAAATATACACATACACACACGCACGCACGCACACGCACACACACACGCACACACACAAACGAATGGATACGCACTATCTAGAGGAATATATACGTATTATACAGTTTTTAAGCTTCATGGAGCTTTTACGCGACTAATAAGCATTTAAACACGTGCTTGACACGCATTCGCATTATCAACTTTTAACATCGAATATCTCGGAAACTGTCCATTAGCTAACTTTGGGCCCATGAAGACTTGTTCCTCATAACAAAAACAACCATAAGGTTTGTGCGGGGTCCTTTACAATTTCAAAGTTGTTACCATTTCTTTATTCGATCTATGGTCCTCATCATTACAGACACCGTCTTCTAGGTTATTCAAAATAATATTATTTTGAGCCTTTTTTTCGCTCTATTATTTCATTTATTAGCGTTTTGACAATATTCAGTGTCTGCAACAGGGATTTGATTTATAGCTAGCTTTAAATTCTTTATTCGCTTTTCAAATCCTGTTACAATACAAGTTGCTTTACTTCTTTATTTTAAATCATTTGTCCTTTTCCATTTACAAGTAACTGCAAATAAATGATTACGTTCTATTCTTGGACTTTTTAAAGCAATTTCAGTTTTCCTAATTCTGTGTATTTAATGTGATAAGCAATTATTTCGTTTTTGCTTGTAAAAGTCTGACATTGAAATGATAAATATTTATCTTTCTTAGTAGGAAAAAAGAAACAGTACTTTTACAAACTTACATTTTGAAACTCTGAACGGAACTGTTATCTAGAAACTTGTTGGTTTATGTAACTCCATATGTGTTTTTACTCCTTCTATATAGGCTTTGTGGTCGTCATCATTTACTACTACTACTACTACCACTACCACTACCACTACCACAACCACTACCACTACCACTACCCCACTACCACTACCACTACCAGTACCACTACCACTACCACAACCACTACTATCTGTCTGTCTGTCTGTCTGTCCGTCTGTCCGTCTGTCCGTCTGTCGGTCTGTCCGTCTGTCCGTCTCTCCCTCTATCCGTCTATCCATCTATCACTACTACTACCACTACTACTACTACGACTACCAACACCACTACCACCACTACCAACACCACTACCACCACAATCGCTTAAATTAAAACTCAGTTTTGATAATAATTTAACCATTTCAGAACGGTGCCCTGTTGGTAAATTTTACGATCACGAGGCTGGTTTTTGTCGTAGCTGTGGACATGGGTTCTATCAGTCTAACGAAGGTTCATTTTCATGTGAAATTTGCGGATTGGGCAAAACTACTAGAACCAATGAAGCCGTATCGATTCAAGAATGTCGAGATGAGTGTCAAAATGGCATGCAACTTGCTCTTGATGGAAAATGTGAACCTTGTCCAAGAGGAACGTATAGGACCCAAGGAATTCAATCGGCTTGTCAACCTTGTCCTCTTGGAAGGACTACTCAAAAGTTTGGATCAACGACAATTGAAGAATGTTCTTTACCGGTATGCACACCTGGCTTCTATTTAAATGGTACTTTGAACAATTGTATACCTTGCAAGAAAGGCTACTATCAACCCGAATATCAACAAACAACCTGCATAGCTTGTCCACCAAATACAAGTACCAAAGGAACGGCTACGGTAAGAAATATTTCTTGGTTGTAATAACTATACTTGAAAAAGTAGACATTAAAAAATGTATTTATTTTATTATTTGTTTAAAAAATAAAAACCTTCTTCGACATTTTGAATTTAAAGAAAATAACGTTGACGTTACACTTCCAGTTAAAGTAACTTGCAGCTTTTTCTACTTAATTTGTGTTTTTGCACTCAGTGTGCACTCAGTATTTCTTTTCCACTTGCTATCATCTCTAATAATAAAGGATTGACATATTTTCAGTATGCACTGAATGCAAAAGCGCAAAATAAATGGAAAATGCTAGTTAAATAGAAACCATTATTTTGAGCTCATTTTTGAATTCTTTATGAAATTTTAACTAAACTTCGTAAACATTTTATACATATGTTAAAATAATTCATATTACTCGAAATTGGAATTCAATCAATATCTGCTTATGCGTCTATTCAAATATAGGCCAATAATAATATTAAACCTGTTTTGACCAATTACAATCATAACATCGTTGTTTTAAAGCAAGAATATGTTATTTTTTAAATATAAGTTGATAAAGTTGCTTTAGTCTAATCACTGCAACTCAAAAGGTACCAAATTATATGATGCGAAGTAAAATCATAAGTGTATGTTATATATACAGAGTCGGAAAGTACCCATGGTTCATCGGCCGTTACGTGAGAGCGATAAAGAAAGTCATAGAAATCCGTGCGATAGAGAAAGATGGCTCTAATGACGGCGTCTAATAGTCACCGCCCATTTCGCCCTTCCACAAATAAGATCCACTTCTTATTTGTGGAACTGCGAAATGGGCGGTGACTATTAGACGCTTTCATTATAGCCATCTTTCTCTATCGCACGGATTTCTATGACTTACTTTATCGCTCTCACGTAACCATGGGGACTTTCCGACCCTGTATACAGGGTGGGCCACCAGTAACGCCTCGGTCGCTAGGGGCCNTTAGATAAATGGTCCGTTCTTAGTAAATCAGGTATTTGCTCTTTTTTGTATTTTTCTGTGTTAGGTGAAATTTGGAAATTATATAACTCAAAATTTTCAATATTTTGGCAAGGAATGGGTTTTTGAAAATAAAAAGTTTTTGTTTCATTAGATGGATTAAAAAATTCTACTGGAGCATATCCGTCTTCACTTGTAGTTATTGTTTCCCTGAGTATTAAACTATTTAAATTTTGAAAAGGAATTTAAACGTCACCGAAATTTACTTCTACTGGGATAGTTGTCTTTAAATATTCGTTAAGAGCAAGAGTCACTCTTCTTGTTATGTCATAAGGGTCTCGTAAATACAGGGGAATATTAAAATTTTGTCCTATGAGCCTATTACTAGGTAGATCAATAACCATGTTAAATTTTTTCATGTCATGATAGCCTATAAGTTCATCGAAATAATTATGAAAATCGTAAGATAAAACTTCTAAATTTTGATTCGAATTAAATTCCGAAAATGCAGGTATATGAGCTTTTTGTTTAATGGTACATTTTCCTAACAATGTTTTTACTTTAGTTGAAAAATTGAAAATTTGGTTTGGACAGATTTTTTCTATAATATCAGGTCGTAACATAGAATAGGAAGCACCTGTATCAATTAAAAGTTTTAAAGGAGGATAAGGATGTTGCGAAATTTTGATGTATGGCAATTGGGCTGCTAACTGAATATTATTTTCTACTATGTTTGGTTGTCCTGAGGCTGGGTCAAACAAAAATTTTGATCGTTTTCTGAATTAAAAAAATCTTGATCGTAATTTTGGTAGTAATCTTCGTTCTGATTCGTTTCAAAATTTGGTTCATTTTGATATTCTTGGTTTGGGTCAAAGTTAGAGTCAACGTTAGGGTCGTAATTTTGTTCTTCGATATTGAAATTTTCATTAATTCTAGACAAATTTTGTCTAGGTGGTTTATGTCTAAAATTTTGTTGATTTGTCCTCGTATTATGCGTCTGGTTTACAAATGATTGAACTCCAGACATGGGAGTTGGATAATTTGTTTTATAATTTTGATACGTTCCTGAAGGTTGTGGATTTCGATTATAATTTTGATTTAAATTTGGGTTTCTGGGCGGAAAAGGAGGTCTTGAAAAATTTTGATTTTGGAAATTAGATCTGAAATTTGGATATAATCTTGAATTTAAATTTGGATTATAATTTCGTTGAGGGGCCCTAGGTGAATTAGAAGTCGAAGGAATATGATACATGTTTTTCTTAAGTTATTCTTTGTACTGATTAAATTGCAGTTCTCTGTTTACAAAAGATATCGCGTCTTCTAGCGTATTTTTATCTGCTGTCCGTATCATTGTCTGTAAGTTATCTGGTAAGTTTGCCACGTACGTGTCTAGCGCGAGCCTTGCATAAATGTCCCGATAAGCTTGTTTCTCCGCAGCTGTTATATTTAAATGAACTAATTTTTGCGATAATGTCGACCTGAGGTTTTATATTCTATTAGCGAATTCCTGAAGGGATTCACTTTTTGGATTATAACGCATGTGGATTAAATCTTGCTGAAAGCAAGGAAGATCTCTACAATCTTCAAAATTTTGTTCTAATAAACATTTTATTTGCTCCCAAGTTTCAATTTCTAAGCGTTAGTTTAAAATTATTTCGGCTTGTCCGGTAATTTTTTATCTAATGCCCGCAAGTAAATATATCATACGATCGGGTCTTTCGGCGATATTAAAAATTCTAATTAAATCATCACATGATTTACAAAAAGTTTGGAATTTAGTGTGTGATCCGTCAAATACCGGTATCACATCTAGGAAAGCTTTAGCTTAATTAATATTTGAATTAGTAGTCATATTTGAGTTGCTAGGAGTATTTGTAAATGAATTTGTCAACTGGCTTACTAAACTATCTATTTCGTTTTGATTTACGGAGAGTCCAACACCGACAGGGACCTGGTATGGATTTTCTACTCGTAATCTGGGTTGAAAATTATTTTCCTTTGGCATCTGAACAATCGCCTCGATTTCAGCCGAGTTGACTCAAGAACAGATCCGTCTAAACAGTCACTCGTTAAAGAACTTCAGTCGAGTTGACTCATGAATAGATTTTGTCTAAACAGTCACTCGTTAAAGAATTTCAGTCGAGTTGACTCATGAATAGACTTGGTCTAAACAGTCACTCGTTAAAGAATTTCAGTCGAGTTGACTCATGAATAGAGTTAGCTGAACAGTCACTCGGCAAAGGAAGCACTTTGCACAGAAAAGAAAAAATTATATTGTCTGTACACTCGCTTCGTTTTCAGTCGAGTAGACTCAGACTTGGCTGAACAGTCACTCGACAAAAGAAGCACTTGTAGATTCAGAACAATAAGTTACCTAACTTATAAAAATTTTACTTTATTTAAAAATATTTAAAATTGAATTTTATTTTTAACTAATTCCGATGATACACAGGCAAGTGTAAACCGAAATGTCTTTTCGCCGCAAAAGTATATATAAAGCAGTATATATCAACTTAGCGAGGAAAGGAGTGGAAATTGTAAAAGGAACTTACTTTTGATTGTCCTGCGTCGATTCCTGAGTTCTCAGCGTCAAGTTGACCAACCCCTTGCAGTTCTGTTCCAATAAATTTCGTCTGAGAGCTAGGTAGATTCTGGATTTCCAATAAGGTACAGAAGTTCGCCAAGGATCCCAATCTTCATGCAGTAGACTTCAGGGACTTGTTTGGAAATCCTACCAACTGCGCCAATTAATTATCTCGTCGCCGAACAGGTGTTGAAATAATAAAAATCACTTTAAAAAAATTATATATTAATCAACAAGAAGCAAGTTCACAATTACACGTTTAATTTCACACTGAATGGAATAAGCAAAGCAGATCTCTTATACAGGGTTCCCCATATTAGACTATGCAGTTTAAAAGTCGAATAAAAACTTTCTGATCAAAGTAAATTAACTTTTTAATGGACTAATATGTAGCTAATTTTATGGGATTTATAACGAAAATAAATAATAAGTCAATTTTTAATTTTTAAAGATCATGTCTTCCAAATGCCCTCCTTCGACTTCAATGCAATTTTGAATTCTAAGTTCAAAATTTTGCATCACNCCTCGGTCGCTAGTGACCAAACGGCAAATGTTACAGAAACCTGTTTAGGTGGGTATGTGTAGGTTGATTACGGCTACATTTTAAAAATATTTTGAAATATACAGGGTGTCCAGGAAAAGCGTACCACATCAAAGCTATATATTTTTAAATGGAACACCCTGTATTTTACTGCATTTTTGAAAGCACCATAAAAAATAGGTGAACTTTATTAAAGGTTCTGCATACCTAGGACTTGCAGTTTGTGAGATATTTCAATTTTAGTGAAATTGCAGGCTTGGCGTAGAAATTTAATTTTTGCAATAAAAAACAATTTTAAGGAAGCAGCTTTGGAGAGTGTATTTTAGATCCTTGAAGTTATAAATTGTTATATTTGTCGTCACTTAGTATTATACAGGGTGTTCAAAAAACAGCCGAATACTTCTCTCAACTTTAAACAGCAATAACTTGGTTATTTTAAGTGGGACACCCAGTATATTTTTACTTTAGGAGTTAGAAAATTTAAAACTTTTTCAAACTGTGTATAGGTTCCTTATACCTATCTTTAACGGCATTGGAGATATTTATGCCGTTTAGTTTTATATCAAATTTTTTTGTAAGATGTATCTACGTGTCTTTATCGAGGTCTTTATTGAATTGGTTTGGGTTCTACTTGATGACGTCTCTTTAAATATCAGGAGAAAAATGTGAATGCAATTAGATTCCGCACCTGCACATTTTTAATATTCAGTGAGAAATTATATAAATCGAAAATTTAGTAATAAACAGGAATAGGTAAGAATGGTCCATGTCAGTGGCTACCTAGGTGTCCAAACCTTCCGTAATTGACTTCTTTGTTTCGGGCTATATAAAAAATCTTGTACACAGTGTTCCACCTATTACTTGCGATGATACGATGGGAAGGATTAGAGATGCATTTGCCGCAGTCACCCCAAATATTCTACGGAATGTGAGAATACAGGGTGTCTTATAATTAGCTTCCAACCCTGAACAGGCCGATTCTATGATCAAAACTAAGTAAAAAAGTTCATATGAACATGGGTCCGGAAATGCTTCCTAAGGGCACAGGGACCCATTGAAGAGGGAGGAATGGAAATCATTTTTTGCAATATCTCTCAATCGCGTTGTGATAAATGAATGAAATTTGGTATACACAGCTAAATTTTGATGAGCAATTTGATGGACTAATCCATTTATTTCCACAAGGTCCATTGGGGTGGGTACGGGGGGGCCCTTGGTACTTTGCGTGTGTAACTTTTTCATCTTTGACTTTTTAACAAATTGGACAGCAAATTCCGTTTTCCCGAACTGTTTTACGTTAAAAAGGTACTCTTGTTTCAAATCGTTATCTTTAACGGTTTCTGAGAAAATCGCTCTTGAATTAATCCCACTTTGGTCAATTTCATAGTAATTTAAACAAAAAATAATAATAATAATTTTCCTTTCCTCTCTTTTCCATTTAAAGGATTAATTTTTATTTAATTTAATTTTTTATTATTATTTTTTTATTAAAATTAGATTAAATTTAAACAAAAAAATTTTTTTTGTTTAAATTACTATGAAATTGACCAAAGTGGGATTAATTCAAGAGCGATTTTCTCAGAAACCGTTAAAGATAACGATTTGAAACAAGAGTACCTTTTTAACGTAAAACAGTTCGGGAAAACGGAATTTGCTGTCCAATTTGTTAAAAAGTCAAAGATGAAAAAGTTACACACGCAAAGTACCAAGGGCCCCCCCGTACCCACCCCAATGGACCTTGTGGAAATAAATGGATTAGTCCATCAAATTGCTCATCAAAATTTAGCTGTGTATACCAAATTTCATTCATTTATCACAACGCGATTGAGAGATATTGCAAAAAAATGATTTCCATTCCTCCCTCTTCAATGGGTCCCTGTGCCCTTAGGAAGCATTTCCGGACCCATGTTCATATGAACTTTTTTGCTTAGTTTTGATCATAGAATCGGCCTGTTCAGGGTTGGCAGCTAATTATGAGACACCCTGTATATTGAAGATACAATAAGATGCCGTATTCAAGAGAACAGTTATCAATTTGAACATCTATTAAAAATTTTCTTTGTTTCTTCTAAAAGTAAAATTATCTTTAATAAATATTTTTCATGTTCATAAATAATTCAGTTACTACAAACATATTTATACAAAATTAATAATTTTTTATAATTATTCTGCTTATAAAATAATATTTTTTATTAGAAAACTTTTTTGAATATTGTCATGATAATGATAAAAGGAAGTTTTACTTTTAGAAGAAACAAAGAAATTTTAATTGATGTTCGAATTGATAACCATTCTCTTGAATACAGCATCTTATTCTATCTTCAAATGATATTCTCACGCAAATGCGTCTCTGATCCTTCCCTCCAATATCATCGCAAGTAGTAGGTAGAACATTGTGTACAAGATTTTTTATATAGCTCGCAACAAAGAAGTCCATTATGGTGAGGTCTGGACACCTACGTGGTCACTGACATGTACCATTCTTACTTATCCATTTATAACTAAATTTTCAATTTTAATAATTTCTCACTGAATATGAACAATTTGCAGGAGCGCCACCTAATTGCATCCTCATTTTTCTCAATACATCTAAAGAGACGTCATCAAGAAGAACCCAAACCAATTCAATAAAGACCTCGATAAAGACACGTGGATACATCTTACAAATAAATCGATAAAAAACGAAACGGCACAAATATCTCCAATATTGTTAGAGACAGGTATAGGGAACCTATACACAGTTTGAAAGAGTTTTAAATTTTCTAACTCCCAAGGTAAAAATATACTGGTTGTCCCATTTAAAATAACCAAGTTATTGCTGTCATATATGCATCCGGATTGACAAGATGGCGCCGACTGAGGGTAACGCGAATTGTAAAAGATGTAAAAGCAACGTCGTTACTGGATTTAAATGTCAAGTTTGTGGTGTAAAAGTTCATAACAGTTGTGCTAAATTGTCGAATAATGTAATATATATTAATGAAGATGCAGTAATCTGTTGTGCGATTGACAGTGCCTGTCAAAATAAAATCTCCGATACAGATGGACCTTTCTTCGATGCAGTTGAAATTACAGATAAGAAGGTAGACCTCTTTCTGTTTAATTATATTATGCGTCAAAAGGACAGTATTATAAAGCAATTAAGTGACAAGATAGATTTATTAAACGATAAATTAAGTATGCTAAGTGACAATAAAGGTGCTACCAAACAAAAAGTTTTCGAACAAAAAGACACCGCAAAAACAAATCAAGTTAAGCCAGCAAAACACATAAACAGTGTTGAGGTACAACGAAACGTTCATATACCAAGTGGCTCAACTTCGAAACAAATAAATAAAAATAATGATATAAATGTAAATAAAAATGAAATAACCTTAGGACAGGTAACAGCTGCTGTACATCAAGCTCAGGCTGTTACAAAACTTAATGAAGTTCTATCACTTCCAGCTGAAACTCAACAAACAAATCGAGAAATTGGATGAAAAACTGTGCGTAATAAGAAACGACGTAATAATATCCGCCGACAAATAGTGGGAAGTAAAGAATGTAATTTAAAAACAGTACCAAAGTTTGTTGATTTGCACGTGCATAGACTACATCCTGATGAAACTGCAGCTAGCCTTGTTGATAGTCTAAAGGACAGTTTCCCTTAAGTAATTTGTGAACAAATATGTGCCAAATATCCGGAGAGATACGCGTCTTTTAAAGTGAGTGTCCATCAACAGAATTTTAGAAGAGGATCCCGCCGAGTGGTCACGTGGTGCCTGCATTGGTGAATTTTTTCACTTTGGAAAGAAACAGAAAGTGAACAACTGATGTACTTATAAGCCTGATTTTTTGTTACTGAATATTCAAAGTTTAACCTGCGGTAAAATCAGTATTATTGAGGCCCAATATATCTTGCATAAACATAGTACCATAAATGTTATATGTCTTACTGAAATATGGGCAAGTCCACTTTCAGTTGGCTCGTTCAGCATTAACAAATTTAATTTAAGTAGCTCTTATTGTCGAACAAATTTTAAAGCTGGTGGCGTTGCGATTTGGACTAAAAAAGGACTTAACGCTAACAATATTGATTTAACCAAATTTTGCATAGGGAAACATGTTGAAGTATGTGCAGTAAACATATCTGACAAGTTGCATTTTTCTGCAACTATTATAAATTGTTACAGATCGCCTTCTGGAGATCTCAATATTTTTCTTGACGCTATTTACAATATATTACCTACATTTTTTGTATAGACCTGACATAAGATTAATACTATGTGGTGACATAAATGTAGATAGTAATAATAGCTCTAATGATTTTTATATGGTATGTAGGACTTTGTCTAGTTTTAATTTGAAACCTGTTGTGGAATGGCCGACTCGAGTGACAGACACCACTGCAACAACGATTGATCATATTTTTACGAATATTGAAAATTCAGGTACGTGCTGCATTCTTGACAATTTCATCTCAGATCATTGCACTGTACTTCTTGAGTCATACAGGGTGAGTCAGTTTTTTGTGGTAGGATTTTAACAGTTGATAGAGATTCATTTTTTAATAAGAAAAGTTCTTATAAACGTAGGTCTTAGAACACTTCGTTTGAGATATAGGGTGTTGAAAAAAAACTTTTTTTAAGAATTTTTCTTAATATCTCTAAAAGACCAACATATATTGAACTGAAATTTAGTATTAATAACACATTAGTTATGGTTAGATAGAACCCTTAGATACTAATGAACTTCTTAGTATAGTAATAAATAAATTAAAAAACAAGTGGTCCACTGGTCCAGATGATATCCCGCTACATGTATTCAAAAAATTGTGTCCCAGCATTATAAAACCTCTGTTTTTTTTTTAATAAACTTATCGTTTGAAAGTGGCTGTTTTCCATCAAAACTGAAACTCGGGAAAGTCACGCCCGTTTATAAAAAAGGCGATCCCTTTTCGTTAAATAATTACAGACCAATATCGGTTTCATCACCGTTTTCAAAAATTTTTGAATATTCCTTTTTGAACAGACTTATATCTTTTATGAATAAGCAAAAAATTATAACAGAACATCAACATGGCTTTCAATCGGGAAAATCAACTAGTAGTGCCATTCACTCATTTTATGAGGCTGTGCTAGAGTCTATGGAGGCGGGCGAATGCCCTGCTGGGATCTTTTGTGACCTTAGCAGAGCTTTCGACTGCGTCGACCACAGTACATTATTTAAAAAATTATCAATTTATGGATTACGTGGAATTTCATTAGATTGGATACGTTCATTTTTGAATAACCGGAGTCAATATGTTAGTCTTAAACATAAAGATTCTTCTGGTGTTCAACACATAGATTCTAGAACACAGACTATAACCATGGGTGTACCACAGGGTTCCGTGTTGGGTCCTATGTTGTTCCTGTTGTATATTAATGACATAACCACCATTGCTTCTAATATTCATTTTACTATATATGCCGACGATACTTCCCTTTTAATTTCTGATAAGTCTTCTTATGACATAGAGACCAAATGTAATGTTATACTTGATAAATTATATACATGGTTCTGTCAAAATAATCTTTACTTTAATGTGACAAAGACTCATGCGGTCTCATTTCATAATCGTCAACGTGCAACTACTAAATTAAACCTAAATATAAATGACATTCCCATTAATAATGAAATACAGGTTAAATTTTTGGGAATTGAATTTGACAGTAATTTGTCCTGGAAACCTCACTGTTCAAATCTTTGTTCAAAACGGAATTCAATCTGTTATTTATTCCGAAATTTGCGTACTGTGCTTGTAACTAAGCAACTTATAAATCTGTATCATGCACAGGTTGGCAGTAGAATAAATTATGGTGTCTGTTTCTGGGGTTGGTCTGTTATGTCTTCTGATGTGTTTGTATGTCAAAAAAAGGTACTAAGATGTATTTTTAATGTTTCCAGTTCACATTCATGCAGACTTTTTTAAAAACTATTTTATTCTAACTCTACCTGGTCTTTTCATATTTGCTTTGTGTAATTATGTATTTAACAATAAATCTAAATTTTATACCAACATGCAAATTCATGAAATTAATACACGACAAAAAAATGAATACCATATACCATTTATGAGACTGCAGCTCACCATGAAATCACCAAACTGTCTGGGCCTTTAGGTATTTAATAAATTACCTAATAATGTAAAGACCTGTTGTACTGTTGAACTTTAAAAAAAAAACTAAAAGCGAATATGTTTTTTTTTATGTGAACTATATGTGATCTAATGTGTTGTTAATTTATTTAATTTAGGTTATAAGTTATGTGTGACAAATTCTTATACAGTGTAAAACTGTCTATTAGAAAATATATTATTATTGTTCCTAAATNTGGTTATGGGTATGGGTATGGGTATGGGTATGGGTATGGTTATGGTTATGGTTATGGTTATGGTTATGGTTATCGTTATCGTTATCGTTATCGTTATCGTTATTATTATTGACATTGGTGGTTGCGGTCTATGACCTCGCATGTTGTTCTAGTGAGTCTGGTGATTTACTTGATAGTTACTATTTAAATATTAATTTTTAAACAGTGAAAAGTTGTGTAACTGTATATTTGGTAGTTGTGCATACACACAAGTATTGGGAACAAAAGTGATTAACTGCAATCTGTGAAATTCCTTTGTCTTATCTGTGACAGATTTGACAAAGAAAGTAAGTAAAAAATTTTAATCTGGATTTGTTGCGGCTGTTTTACTTTACCACCAAAGGTCGCCTTCACGAATTTAATTCAAATGGATTTGAATAATTTAAACTCTGACTCAGGGAGTTCTTGTAAGCGTTGCTTTAAACGAGCTCCCAATGGATTTAAATGTGTAAAGTGTAGAAGGGTGTCACATCCCAGCTGCCTAAAAAATTTTAAAAATGTTATATACATGGATAACAACATAATAAACTGCTGTGAAAGCATTGTAGTGACTGAAAACACATCATCCAATTTAGAAAAACCATTAGTACATTTAGGGATATTAGACGATGCGCAGAGCGTTGACAAAATCACAATAAAGTACTTGGAAGAAATCATAAAACAAAAAGATGAAATTATAGCTAATAAGAAAATAGCAATGCAGTCACTCAGTGACCAAGTGCAGTTACTGAAAAGTATATCTCCAAGTGGGAGCCCTGCCTCTTCAGTAAATATGCAAACAGTACAAGAACCCTTGGCTAAAAAAATTTCAAATAATTCAAAACAATTTAAGCGAGATTCTCATAAGCAAACCAACATGTCTTCCTCTGGAAAAACAGTAACAGAGGTTGCACTATCGCCACATACTGCGTCTGTAGCAGAGGCAAAACTCATGAGTCAAATTAGAAATTTAAATAATGATGTCAATGAGGGTCCACTAACAAAGCCAAATTCCTTAAATAAAAATGGTAGAAGAAGAAATATTTTAGTGGGGAGTTCTACTAATTACAATTCCAATGAGTGTCCATTGAAAGCGGCGTCAACTACTCGTACAATTTATCATGCCTACCATGTGTCAAATCTTGAAATTGGGATGGATGAAAATCTACTTTGTAATTATTTGTGCAAATTTGCGCTCAGCTGTAAAGTGGAAAAATTAACCTCTCGCCAACCACTGCGATATGACTCTTTCAAGATTACTGTCTTAAAAGAAGAAGCGGATCAGATTCTCCAAAACCAAATTTGGTTTTTTCCTGCGAGAAAAAGGAACTGATATCAGTGACATTCATCACAACTTAAACAATTATCAGTGCTCTGTATTCCATATTAATGTTCAAAGTCTCCCAAATAAAGTGGACGACTTAAATATTATTACATGAAAATCCATTTGATTTACTTTGTATTTCTGAGCATTGGCTTGATGACAGTAGCTTGAAATTAATCAAAATAGAAAATTACACACTGGTTGCAAGCTACTGTCGTTATAAAAATAAGTTTCATGGCGGTGTTGCTATTTTCTCTAAAAAAAAATGTCACTTTAAAAGGTATAAATCTTGAGGCATTTTCACTGCCTATTCATGCTGAATTTTGCGGTGCTGAGATCTTGCACAAACAAATGTTTATCCTCGCAGTATATAGATCTTCGTGTAATGATGATTTAGCGGTTTTTAAGGTGAAATTTCAAAATGTTAGTGAGTATATAACACGTGAATATCGCAAAGTAATTATTGTAGGCGATATTAATATCGACCTAAATGGCATCACTAAGCATGCTTTAGATATAAGAAATATGTGCACGTTATATGGAATTAAACATTATATACATCAACCGACTAGAATTACTCCCACCACAAGTTCTTGTCTTGACAATGTTTTGAGTAACATATGTCCAAATAGTGTGCTTGCAGGCACATTTGATCCACATATATCTGACCATTTGGGAGTATATTTAATTATCAATAAACTGACTTACAATGAATGTGAAAAAAATCATTGCAGAAGACTAATCACAAAAAAAAAAGAATTGATAAAGTCGCTCAAAAATTAATTAACTTTGATTGGAGTGATGCGAGTCTGATGAATATGTGTTCAAATGAATGCACTAAGCTAATATTAGATCAATTAAATTGCTTTAGTTAGGTGAATACACTCTTTCATTTTTATTTATGCTTCTACTTGTCTAAGTCCTTCTGCTACGTCATTATTTGTTATTATATTAGAATGCTGGTTGTTGTTTGTATACAATAAGTTTCTTTCGATAATTTCTTTACTTTCTCAACAGAAGTATTTATCTCTTTAAGTTTTTGTTCTCCTTTCTTAAAATCCGACACATATTTGTTCAATAGGTTTATATGATTGTTTAATAAATTAATTTTGTCTTGTCCCGCAGTTCTTCAATAATTATATCCTTTTGTTTTATTATACAAATTAAAAACTTGTTTATCTACCTTAGTGTCAGTTTTGGTAAAAACTTCCTTGGCATCGAAAAAGTCAGTCTCGGGATCATCCAAGGTTTCACAGCAAATAATTCTGTTGTCACTTAAAATTTTCACAGTACTAGCCAATTTAGCACAACTAGCATGAAACAGACTTTAACAATTGTCACAATTTAGTGCATTAACTACATTTTTATTGCACCTTTTACATAAATTACTGGAAAAGCCAGCAGACGACATGTTTACTCGCTGCCACTATCGCTCTATCTGCGGAAAGACGCCTTCGGGAAACAAGACGTTTTTTACCTGTAACATTAATTCCTGGATAACGTACGGCCGGAACTATTCAGCTGGAAGAACAAATTTTGGAAAGGGTTGAACAATTTCCTCAAGTAAATACAAGGCGTTTAGCGGCAGAGATTGGCTTTCAAAAAGTTTCGTTAATAGAGTATTAAAAGACCAGTTATTACAGGTTACTATCCTAACAGGTGGATAGGTAGAGGAAATAATGCTCCTTTAAGATGGCCACTTCGATCCCCGGAGCTAAACCCATGTAATTATTTCCTTTGAAAAGCGTTGAGGACCACAGTTTATAACTTTTCAGTAAATACAGAAAACGAATCATGGGAAAAAATACAACATGAAATTAATGTTATGAGAGGTAATGCACAATTATTGGATAAAATTCATTTTAATTACTAATACTTGCGTTTAAGAACAAGGAAGTCACTTTGAACATTTCCTGTAATATTATTTTAATGTGATTACAAATACCAATTTAGGTTTATTTAAAATGTTAATGTTGACTCTTACATTATTAGTTGATATTGTTTATTTAAAATATTATTGTTGATTTTTATTTTATTGATTGATAATACTAAGACTGAAAATGTATAGTTATTTTTTTAATGTGACGTTTTTTCATTATTATTCCCTGCTTTGAGGCTGCAGTTATAAATTATTTTTTACAAATCGGAATATTTGTCTATATTTAATGTATAAAAATGCCAATTTTACTCGAAATCCATAAACGATATCAAAATTTTGTAAGAGCAAAAAAATCTTTTAAAATAGTGCTTACTCTTAAAAATATAAATTCTGGCATCACTGGCGTACACACAAAAAAATTACGGGATAGCCAGTGGCGCACAAGCACTAGAAAAAGAACATCCTGTATATGTATCATCACCAATTTTTTTATTTACGTTGAGCTTATATAAGAAAATAAGTGTACCAAATTTGAAGTTCCTAAGAAAACTAGTTTTCATTTTATTTGAAGAAAACTAGGGTATCTATTCTATATTTAGAAGGCTATATCTCAGTAGGAGTGCACTTTTGTATATAGATAAGTTAGGCTAAATAGTCTTATTTTCATCCAAGGAACCTGTGGTTAAGCGTTGTCCATCCTTTTCAGGGACACCCTGTATATATGTATACATATACAATGCTATCCAAAAAGTTTGCACTATATGGGAAAAAACTTTATGTATAAATTTAATAAATTCCTTCGATTGTCATTTGTCTCTGCATGTCGTTAAATCAAAATAGCGCCCATCGAACCTCATAAAACATTTGTTATATACGAGGGGCAGACTGCAAATCGGCCCAAGAATAAAGCACCTTTATTTTCAACCCTAGCCGAAAATGTCATAAGAAAAATTATTTCTCTCTAAAAGATTAGCCCGAGTATAAAGTTTCAGTTCATTATGTTGAAAAAGCGATTCCTGACAATTTTGCAACTTTCCCTCGTACCATAATTCGAACGAAAACATCCATCACTAAAGTCACGTTTTTTTAGTACGCTTTTACGAGAAAAACATTATAATTCCTGAAAACAAGTCGAATCAAGAAATAATAAGGCCGTTATAAAAAATGGTATAGAGAATAAGAACAAATTTAGTGCAAACTTTATTTTATGTTCAAGAATATAGACTATAGAATAAATAGAAGAATTGGTGTATATGAGATTTACCATCTTACTCAGTTTTTATATTATTTTTGAACAAAAAATAAAGTTTGTACCAAAGTTCTTATTTTCTACATTATTTTTTATAACGGCCTTATTAGTTCCTTATTCGACTTGTTTTCAGGAATTATAATGTTTTCCTCGTAAAAGCGTACTAAAAAAACGTGATTTTACTGATGGATGTTTTCGTTCGAATTATGGTACGAGGGAAAGTTGCAAAATTGTCAGGAATCGCTTTTTCAACATAATGAACTGACACTATATACGGGCTAATCTTTTAGAGAGAAATAACTTTTCTTTATAACATTTCCGCTTAGGGTTGAAAATAAAGGTACTTTATCCTTGGTCCGATTTGCAGTCTGCCCCTCGTATATAACAAATGTTTTATGAGGTTCGATGGGCGCTATATTGATTTGACGACAGGCAGAGATAACTGACAATCGAAGAAATTTATTAAATTTATACATAAAGTTTTTTCCCATATGGTGCAAACATATATATATATATATATNTCACTAATGCGCACGGTTGCGAATATATACGGTTTGAGCAGCCTGATCCAATTTAACTATTCATGCGAATTTATCCGTCTGGAGCAGTTTGAGCCCTATAAATTTTTAGCGAATATATACGTCTGGAGCAGTGAAAGGGTTAAGAATTGAATTTTCGTAATAATTATAATATTTTTGAGTGTATGAACGGCATAATTATTATAGTTATTTTCTTTTAAATACTTAATTGTTTTTACCAAAAATTAATAAATACAATTTAAAATAATTGCTAACTGTCACAATGATTTTTTCTAATTGTCAAAACTGTCTTGGCATTGTCGCACACTACGATAAAATTTCCTGTAATGAAACATGCAGCAGATTGTTGAAATGCGTTTTTCTTGAAAACGGACAATTTCTAGAGCTAATGACAAGTATACCATTTTTTCATGAAAATAATGTAGGTTTAAGATTTTTTAAAAAAAGAAGCGTTAACGTTGTGGATAAAAAAATTATGCTCGTATTTACGTCATAAACACGGCGTATGTGGCGCCCTCTAGAAGATACATCGAAATAGATAACAAATTATGATTTCTCGTATACAGAAACATCTACCCCTAAATTTTCACGTTCATACACTCAAAAATATTATAATTATTACGAAAATTCAATTTTTAATTTCCAACTTTGACACCCTGTATCTTTTTTGTTATCAACATTTTATTAAGGCATGATGGCTCCAATCGCAATATTTTGAAGTAAAAAATGTAGTATGTCTCTATGGACCATTACTTACGGACCACCCTGTATAT
>NW_019417192.1:15673-55720 GCF_000390285.2 Anoplophora glabripennis | reverse complement strand
ATATACAGGGTGTTACGAAATTCGCGGACACGGACTATGGGATCATGTTAAGCTAGATAAGGCCATAAAAAAATGCCTGTATAATTTTTCAATCAGACCGATATTTTTCGAGATACGGCACTTTCAAATGTCCAAAAATAATAAATATTTTCAATTTGTAATCATTTGATAAGCAATTATGACAAACGAATTGTTCAAAATTTCCACCACCTGCTGCTAAACATGCTTCAGCACGTTGTGCTACTGCTCGAACGGAGTTGCGTACCATCTCTGGCGTTATTTGTTGTATTGTTTGAAATAGACGGCTCTGTAACAGTTAATGACAATTGAGAAAGCATTATCAATACTTTGACATTCGTTAGAGTACAGTAAAAGTACCTGTCAATACAAACTGCAAAATAATGGGCCACAATTATTCAAATCGTGAATATTATGATATGCTGATGGCTCTCGGAGCTTCAAATAATCGTGCCAGTGAAGCAGTGCGGTTGTACGCTATGCGTCATCCTCTACGGCGTCTACCAAATGCTAACGTTTTCAGAAGATTGGAGGACCGAATTTCGTTTAACGGAACTGTTACATTACAGCCCCGTAGAAATGCAGGTCGACCTCGTCTTCATGATGATAATGCCCTTGATTTGATGAGAAATAATCCTTCAAGAAGTACAAGATGCATTTCGAGAGAATTGGGAATTAATCTTATCCGAGTCTGACGTGCTCTAAAGAGCAATGGGCAGCATCCATATCATTATACGAGAGTGCAACACTTGCAAGACAATGACGAGCCTCCTCGAGTTAGATTTTGCCAATGGTATCTAGATCATAATAACTTTAATTTCCATGATTCAATACTATGGACCGATGAAAGTTTGTTCACGCAAGATGGTATTTTTAACATACACAATGAACACTTTTGGGGTAATCAAAATTCACATTTAACAAAAGCCAGAAATCGCCAACGTCGCTTTGGTTTAAATGTATAGTGCGGATTGTTAGGTGATCGAGCGGTAAGTAAGAATAATTTATTATTAAATCATTCAATCGATTCCAACCACTTTTTAGTTCATCCACATTATGCCGTATCGTTTAAACGCACACAATTATTTGTATTTCCTGCAGCAACAACTCCCGGAATTCCCGGATTGGATGATATACCCCTAAATGTGCGTCAAAATATGATTTTTATGCACGATGGCGCAGGTCCCCATTTCGCATTAATTGTACGGGATTACCTAAATAATACTTTCCCTGGACGTTGGCTTGGCAGAGGCGGTCCATTTGCTTGGTCACCTCGTTCTCCAGACCTAACGCCATGTGATTTTTTCTTTTGTGCCTTCCTAAAAACGTTGGTGTACAGAACGCCAATGGCAAATTTGAACGAATTGCAGAACCGCATATTTCAATCTATACAGCAAATAACACCAGAGACGATACGCAACTCCATTATAACAGTAGCACAACGTGCTGAAGCATGTTTAACAGCTGACGGTGGAAATTTTGAACAATTTTTTTAACTCATTTGTCGTAATTGTTTATCTAATGATTGAAATTGAAATTTATAAATAGATATTTTTATTATTTTTGGATATTTGATACTGCTATATCTCGAAAAATACTGGCCTGATTGAAAAATCATAAAGACACTTTTTTATCACCTTATCTAGCTTAACATGATCCCATAGTCCGTGTCCGCGAATTTCGTAACACCCTGTATATAACGAGCTTTCAAATAAAAACGTGGTCAAGTTGGTTCTGAAAATTTGGACGTAGTGCGTAGCGTATAGCAAATGAACTTAAACGTCATCTGTCAAAGCGCTATATCGCTGCTATCAATTTGAATATTTTCGTTTTAAAAAGCGTTTAAAATGGTGTTTTCTCAAGAACAAAAAGTGTTTATCATAGAGTCCTACTTTAGAAATGGACGCAAGATTGATGGAATATGGAAGTATTCTATTGAGGAATGTTTCATAGAATTTCAAAATCAATTTCCCGGCGTTGTTGAGTACAAAATTNGTTTAAACAAGGGTATCATCTATTTTTTGACCCATGAAGTAGAAGAAATAAAGAACATCAAATCTTATATAATCATGTTTCTACAAAACGTTATATTTATAAATGTACATGGTGGACCAAATTCGAATTTTTGTGGTTTTATCTATTTCCCGAAAAGAAGTAATTTAGATGAAACAGACCAGAATTTTGAGAGAATTTGTATTATTAAAACAAGATCTCGATGTCTTGACTCCTTTAAGAGATACATTCCAATTTTGTTAATTTTCAATTATGTTTGTTCTAACTATTCTGTTTGTAGAATATTTGATTTTCGTGAAGAGACTTTTTCCATAATTTTGTCCGAATATAATCATTTTCGTAGAATTTTGAGGCGCTGAACATGATGCCAGTAGTAAAATTTACCCATGACCTGGATATTTCTTAGTAAATCTACTATTGGGTGAAAACTGGCCAAAATGTAAATGTGTTTATTTGGAAGTAGTTGATTTTCTGGAAAATTTCAAGGTCATGAGTAAATTTTACTAATCCTTCAGAACTGATAATAATATGTGGGTCTCTTTGGTTTGAATTTTTTTTGTGCGCCTGTAATTAAAGCAGATGCCTAACATGGCACTAATTATTTATTATATTACGTAGCATTATTATTAAGTAGCATATACCTGTACGTACAAAAATCGTTTTCCATTTGTATACCTAATTCATAGATATGTAAAATTATAATTTTGGAGAATTTAATCAACGTAATTCCTCCAGCTTCAATTAACCCGGCTTCACGTGTTAGGAGAACGCAATTATGATATTTGTTGTCGAAATCAGAAACAGCATGTGGGATTAGGAATTGTCAGGCTTCAAACGCAGGCAGTCGGTGACAATACGTTTGATTTCCTAAGCAGCACACGGGCGCTAAGCTTAGGAGGCGGCACAAGGGCTAAAATAATACAATATCTCCTCCGCCATTCCATCTGCGTTGGAATAATTCGATTTCGCCGGCGTGAAACAATTCGTTACAGGTTACCTGCACACATATACATAATACTGGAGGAATTTGCACAATGTGACACCAGCAGCAAATAACAGTGCTGTTTCGTATTGCAGTTGAAATGTAATGGGTATGGAAATGTGAACTGGTTTCAAGAAAATTGAATTTACTGATAATGACATTTTATGTTTATATCGATTCGTTCAACTTTTTACTTTGAGTTACGATAAAGAAATGATAAGTAGAAATATACCCTCACAGTGCCAAAAAAACTAGAAACACATCAAGTTTTAATTTTTTTATTAAGTTTCTTCTTGGTATTTTAATTTACAAATTTGGCTTTTGTACTAATTTCCATATAAAAAATGTCAGATTCGTCACCAAGCAAACTTCTGACAAATTGGAAATTAATATAAAATTAAACACGTCATCATCGGTAGGTAGATATATAAATAAATTTATAATATGGAAAATTTCTTGAACCTTTTGTCTTCTAATTGGGAATTATTTTTCTTAGGTGTCAGGTTCTAGTTTGACCGCTGGTCAAGATGATAAAAAAACAGCAGCAATAATTTTTTATTAAATTCTAACGTTTCGCTCCCGATCGGGAACTTTTTCAAATAATATTTTTCAAATGAAACACATTATTTGGTACAAGTCATACTAAAAACCTGAAAATATAAAACAACTTAATGATTTACAATTTTAACATGCATTATATTTTTATTTTTACGATAATTTTTTGTTAAAATACATACCTAAGAGCAACCAACTCCATGAATAATATAAAAGAAAAGAAAAACCAAAAATTTTTAAAACAACAGCTGCATCATGAGAACTTTTATGTTATTCATTTTTATTTTGCATTTAATTTTAGTGTTGAACCTCATCATAATTTAAACTTTATGTGTGAAAACTATTAATTTAGGAAACACGATATAGATATGTGGAGGTACTGATATCGAGTGAGAGCAAAAACAACGATTCAAACAAATTTTCCGAATGGTGGCAAATTTTTTTGTAGAAATAAAATGAAAGAAGTGAATATCGGAGACATCTAGGAGATTTGTTGTAAACCAACGAGAACCAGAAGAAGAAAATATAATTTAAAAAAAAATGAAGTCTATCTAATAAATGAACCATATTATTAATTATTAGAAACAGTAGCATTTATTTAATTAAATTGTAGTATATCTGACTTAAGTTTTTTATATCAGTTTTGTCATTAACACTATTTTTATTTTTTTAAATATAAATCATTTTTTGAATTAATCTTTTATTGTAATTAGGTTCTTTGACTAAAATTTTAGTTTGATTAAAATTAAAACAATGTTTTTTTCTTTCATATGTTTATTAAGAGCAGTAGAACAGTTTTTTGTATATTTGTGGCCTTTTAATCTGTTTTCTAAATTTTGTAAAGTCATACCTATATATTGACTATTGCAATCATTACATGGAATAGAATATACAACGTGAGAGTTTTTTAAAATAGGAGTTTTACTTTTTAAAGGTGTAAAAAATGTATTTAATTGGTTGAAAGATTTATGACTTGGATAAGATAAATTTAATTTTTTCAGATAAACATTGTGCATATGGTAGTGCAATATACTGAATGTCTGTAGAATTTTGATCAGAACTTACAACATTTTTCTTTCTTGATTTATTATAAAATGTAAATATTCTTTGTTTAATAATTTTGTTAGTGAAATTAGACGGATAATTGTTATTTCTTAATATATTTTTTATTTTATTAATTAATTTTTGTAGGCCGATAAATAGGACTAGTTAAATATAAGGCCGGCCACAGAAGTACACCTGTCAGGTACGCCTAAACAGGTGTACCTGTTACCCACACTCTTCATGTATACCTGTCAAGTTTGTTAGTTCACCATCATGGATCCTCCAGGAGATGATCTGCTTTATCTTTCCTTATTTTTTGTAATTTTTGCGATACGTAGAAACAAACGAAAAAAACGCAAACAATGGTGTAAGGAATGGTTGCAGAGAAGAAATCAATTTACCCATATCAATCTCCTTAATGAATTAAGAGATGAACCATCTGATTATTACAATTTCCTGCGCATGAACGAATCAGTGTACAACGAGTTACTGTCACTTGCACCTCCTTTGATTAAGAAGAAAGATACACAAATGAGGGCAGCTATATCTCCACACGAAAGACTGTCAGCTACTTTGAGATTCTTAGCAACCGGACAACCGNGAAGTCATACCTATATATTGACTATTGCAATCATTACATGGAATAGAATATACAACGTGAGAGTTTTTTAAAATAGGAGTTTTACTTTTTAAAGGTGTAAATAATTTATTTAATTGGTTGAAAGATTTATGAGCAACAGAAATTTTATACCTGGATAAGATAAATTTAATTTTTTCAGATAAACATTGTATATATGGTAGTGCAACATACTGAATGTCCGTAGAATTTTGATCAGAACTTACAATATTTTTCTTTCTTGATTTATTATAAAATGTAAATATTCTTTGTTTAATAATTTTGTTAGTGAAATTAGACGGATAATTGTTATTTCTTAATATATTTTTTATTTTATTAATTAATTATTTTAGGCCGATAAATAGGACTAGTTAAATATAAGGCCGGCCACAGAAGTACACCTGTCAGGTACGCCTAAACAGGTGTACCTGTTACCCACACTCTTCATGTATACCTGTCAAGTTTGTTAGTTCACCATCATGGATCCTCCAGGAGATGATCTGCTTTATCTTTCCTTATTTTTTGTAATTTTTGCGATACGTAGAAACAAACGAAAAAAACGCAAACAATGGTGTAAGGAATGGTTGCAGAGAAGAAATCAATTTACCCATATCAATCTCCTTAATGAATTAAGAGATGAACCATCTGATTATTACAATTTCCTGCGCATGAACGAATCAGTGTACAACGAGTTACTGTCACTTGCACCTCCTTTGATTAAGAAGAAAGATACACAAATGAGGGCAGCTATATCTCCACACGAAAGACTGTCAGCTACTTTGAGATTCTTAGCAACCGGACAACCGTATGAGTGTCTCAAATATTCAACTAGGATTTCACCACAATCTCTTGGACAAATTATTCCTGACACATGTGTGGCCCTCTACAAAGTTCTGCAGAAATACATTAAGGTATGTCCTCTATTTTTTTGTTAAATCTTTAAACTATAAAATAGAATGTTCAACAATATTTAATAAATAATAAGGAAAGAAGAAATGAAAACTAAACTTTTAATATATTTAAACAAACTTTGTATTTTCATATTCACTCATTCAAAAGTTTCAATAAAATTTGAAAAAAACTTGCTGTTGATGTATTGTTTTGAGGAGTTGGGTTTTGTTCCTGATGCATAAATGGTGCGGGAGTTGATGTGTAATGTTGCGGACTTGGTGTGGGAGTTGGCGTGTAATGTCGTGGACTTGGTGTGGGAATGGGTGTGTAATGTTCTGGACTTGGTGTGGGAGTTGGAATGTGAGTAGTTAAGGGCGCACATTTCTGCTTCATATAGTATGTCGTTAATTCTTTTTTCGAACATGATGTGCAGGCGTTTATTTTTAATGCCCTTCATTTTCATAGCTACTGTTCATCCCAAGAGCTCGCAACAGTCGATTTGTGGTGCCGGTCGTTTGAAATGATCACAAACAGTAGACAATATTTCGGCTGATATATCATCATTAGATTTCCTCTTTATACTAGGCCCAGGTCGTGTAATCCCAGTCGATGCCGTAGGTTGAGTCGATTCCCGCCAACCTTCGTGAGAGACAGTTGGTGTCTGTTGGTTTTCCTCTGGAGATGAATCATCAACGTTCACCTACAATCAAATGCAGTTCAATTTTTGTCTATTAAAACTATATTTTTATTTTTCAGTTTCCCAACTCTGCAGAAAAATGGAAAGAAATATCAAAGGATGGCAAGCATATAGATATAGTTCCCTCAAGAAATTCGGGCTCTTATTATTTCAACTACAAAGGAAAACATAGTATGGTTCTTCTCGCTATTGTAGATGCAAACTACCGATTTCTCCTTGTGGACTTCGGAACTAATGGCCGCTTATCCGACGGCGGTGTACTCCAGAATACACGTTTTTATGAAAAATTATTGGAGAAAAGTCTACGTATTCCTCGAACTGACGTCACTGAAAATTTTAAAAATGTCCCTTATGTTTTTGTTGCGGACGATGCATTTCCGTTGACAACTGAAATTTTGAAGCCATTTAGACAGGCAAGTCTTGATTCTGCCAAAAAAGAGGTTTTTAACTATCGTACATCTCGCGCAAGGCACATAATTGAAAACGTATTTGGTATTCTTGCATCGAGATTTCGTATTTTTCATACGTCAATAAATTTAGAACAATAAAATGTTGAAAAAGTAGTGATGGCATCTTGTGCTCTGCATAACTTTTTGATACAGGGTGCGGCTAAAGTAACTATATGATTTGTTTTTTAAATAAATATTGAATGGAATGAAAAAAACAAAAAATTGAATGATAAAAATAAAGTTTATTTTATGTTATTTTTTTACATTAATTATGAAAAATGTCAGTTAAATGAGAACCGTTTTCTCTAACGCAAAAATATGCTCTTTTTATATCATTTTCCATAACTTTGTTGAGTGCTTCTTGTGGTATACGACTAATTTCTTCTTGAATGTTGTCCTTTAGTTGCTGCAAGGTTTGGGGCTTATTCACATAAACTTTGTCTTTGAGGTAGCCCCACAAGAACGAAACCGTTCAAGTGAAAATGCGCCTCGTCGGTCATCATTAAATTTGACAAAAAGTTTTCGTTTTGATCAAGTTTAACTCCTGAAATAGAAAAAAAAATGAAATATTCACAAGCAAAGAAGTTACAATTTTTTTACATCATATAGTTAGTTTAGCCGCACCCTGTAGATCAACAGCCTACTGCTTATGCCCCTGCAAATTGTTTGTATCAAGAAAGTGCTCAAGATGGAAGTATTTTGTCTCTTGGCTGCGATAGTGCACAATATAATATGAACCCACTGGAATCTCGTAATCGAGGAAATATTTGTGAAAATGCCAAAGAAGTTAGAGAACAATTCATGGATTACTTCATGGGCGATGGGAAAATGTCATGGCAAAATAAACACATATTGAGGAACAAACAGAATTAATGTACTAAAGCGTTGTAGTTATAAGTGGGGGGTTCTAAGCTAACACTTTTATTTACTTACCTAAGTAAAAATAAACTCAACTAAAAAATTATAGGTAAATAAACATTGTCAAAAAGAATATTTGTGTTTTTCCTTACCTCATCATTATCACTTTCAGGAGATAAATTTAAGACCGATGCTCTAGGTTTATCTTGGTCCTTCAGAAAATAAAAAAGTTCGAAGTACCAAAGGCAAGGTTTGTACACATCATCTGCTGAGGCGCCAGATTTCATTGAGGTGTTATACGAACACCCTATATATTTTTTCACATTATCTGTATATTGTTTTATAACAACTATTTACTTATAAGTGTCTATTACTATTATGCTGATAATAGAAAATCGCTTGCTGAGTTGCTAGCTGATAATAAATCGTATAAAAACCCAACCAGCCGCTCAGGAGGACGATTATTATAGATTCAAACTTCACGCTGTTAGTTGTAATTAGACAAATAAAAGTGTTTTCTTCAAAACTTGTTATAATTTAAAGTTATCTACGGTTAGTGCTGTTGAAATTCATCAGATCAGAACTGTTAGGGGTTGGTCAACTAGCCGCTGCTTCCCTGTAGACAACGAACCAATAACTGGCGCAGTCAGTAGGATTCAATAACTGGCTCAGTCAGAAGAGTTAAATAACAGGCGCAGTCGGAACCGGATTTTGTACCAGAGGCCATTCTAGTTGAAGAACAAGAAGAACCTGTTCATAGCTGCAGTATTCTTCAAGTTCCTAGAGCCCCAACTTCCGGAAAAGAACCTCACGAAGAAACACTGCACAGGAAGACTCAACTTCAGGAAACCTGTTGTCTACGCCAAGGCTCTGCTGTATTTCCAAAAGTAAATCCTTTCCTAAGTCCTATAATTACATTGCTAACAGAATTATTTTAAGAAATTAGAATTAAGACTTTTTTAGTCAACACACTAGTAACGAACTTAGCATTATTCTGTTAGGAGTAGGCAGATTGAGGCCTAACAGAGCTAAGCGAGCCAACGTTGAGACTACAAGATAAAAAAATTATCTTGATTGATTTTTCTTTTTTTTTTGAAAAAGTAAATAAATAAATAAATAAATAAGTGGTTATTTCTCAATCTTTTAAATTAAAGTTAAATAAATGAAAGTAGAGGCAAAAAACAATTGCCGTAACTAATAAAGAAATTGAGAAAAAGAAAAGGAATAAACAATTTAATCCTTTCAAAAATTCTAGTGAGACAATTACAATTTCTCTATAATAAAAACGAGGAATTACCTAAATTAGTTATAAGTACAACAAATTTAAATACAATTAAAACGGAAAATCGCTTTCCCCAGTACTTCTCAAACAGAAGATCTTGCTGTACCCGCTTTATTTGTTAACCCTCTACCGGAAAACAAATTAAAAATGAATCAACCTATAGATTACGCTCTTGTACGTATGTACATTGAAAATATTCCAAAATTTAATGGAGAAAATGCCCAGCTCCTACAAAAATTTATTCGTGCTGCTAACGAACTCTTTTTAGCTTTTCCGTCAGAAAACCAAACGTTTAAGTAATTTCTTTTTTCATCAGTGAAAGCTAGATTAATAGGACAAGCAGATTTGTCCATATCTTGCCGATTAGAATTAGACAGTTGGAACGCATTGAAACAATTATTGTTAGAATTATTTGGAGATGGTCATACTATCTCTTCATTACAAAATAAATTAATTTACATTCAACCGGATAGTAAATTATCACCAAAACTTTTAAGTCAGGAAATCATGAGTATTTTAAGTAATTTAGTTGCAAAAATTAATTAACAAAATCGGCCTATTGAAGAAAAACAGGCTCAAGTAAATATTTATTCCGAAATGGCCTTAGAGACATATACGCGTTGTTTACCCGTTCAATATAAACAATTAATTAGAACTAGAAATATCACAAATATTACTGAAGCGATACAAACCGTTACCGTGGAGGAACAATTTGAAGAATTATTCCGAAAATCAAATCAAAAAGTATTTCTACAAAAACCTAGAATTAATGCACCAAGACCAAATCAGTACTATCAATCCACTCATGCCTTACCAACCAACAATTTCCAAAAATTCCAACCTCAACAATCTCATTTTCAAAATTTTAATAGAACACAACAACCTAATTTTCAGAATTTTAATAAAACAGCAACCAAGTAGACAGCCATATTATAACAATGTAGCTTCTACAAAACAACCGACACCTACCCCAATGTCAGGTATATCCACTATACAATCCCAACAGAATAGACCCTTTCAACAACCCTTCAGACCAAAAACAAATGACTGGTACACTAGGAATGTACGAATATGAATATGAATAAAACGGGACAAAATTTCCAAAACCTAAATTTAAACCATATTGAGAATTCTGAACCAAAATTTAACGATGACAATTTAGAGTACACATCTCTTCAAGATAATTCATATCCCTACACAGAACCGGGATACAATGTAGAACAAGAAAACTTTTACGAGAACCCAGATATAGTACCTTACAGCACAAATCAACCTAATTATTCAGCAAACCCTAATGAAAATTATTTAGACGAAAATTTTCAGAAAGTAGCCTCGGAGAATATCCAGATGTGATCTTAGAATATAATTCTATATAATTTTCATCTCCTTTACCATACATTGTAATCAGAGGTAATCAAAATTCAATTTTAAAACTTTTAATTGACTGGATCTACTAAATCAATTCTTCGCCCCGAAATTTTAGAAAACAATTTTTCGGAATATCTGTATAATGACCCGGTACATATTAAAACATCTTTAGGAACAAAAATTATAATGCAGAAAGCTAACATCCCTTATCCTCCAGAATTTAATTTAGAAGACACTATCATTTAATTTTCATGAATATTTTTTCATAAACCTGAAATTACCTTAACGACCCATTACCTAGAACCTCACCAGGGTAAATTAGTCAAAATTCCTATTGAACAAAATTACTTAGATGATACTGAAATTATTATCGAAGAACATCAATTCGGAGATAAGAAATTAATTATTCCAAATTCTATTTCAAAAATTAAAAATGGACAGTGTCTAGTTGAAATTCAAAATTTTGAAGACTCCCCACAACTTATCGAGTTTAAAGAACCTTTCTCAGCCAAACCAATTTCCGATTATTTCGTCCAAAGAAACGGTAATTTTATAAATAGACCTTTCCAAAATAATACTAAATCTACCACAATTCCTTATGATAATTCTTTAAGTAGAACATCTCATTTAAACTCTCAAGAGAAACATTTGTTATTTAAAACTCTTTCTGAATACGATCACGAAATCAAGTATAAACCTGGTACCACTAATAAAGTAGGCGACGCCCTATCACGTATAAAAATCGAAGAATTTAATCCTATAGAAGATACACAATCAATGATTGTTAACATTCCAGACGACCTAGACGATTTAGACATTGACGATATACTACATCAAAATTCTACCCCAGACCCTCAAATACTAGAAGACTTAGCTGAAAATCTATCCGAAGATCAAACAGTCCATTCATCCCACGAAGAACCCGTTTTTACTATTGCTATTACAGAAAAACCGGTAAATAACTATAAAAATCAATTAAGAATTTCTGAAAGCCCTAATGTAAAAATAAATTCTTCTTCCTTTCAACTTTTGTTCGATAAACACCGACTAAATGAAATTACTTTGAAAACTACTAATTTAGGCAAAGAAACGTTTAGCTTTATTAAACCTTTTCTCAATCTAAATGAATTAAACTGTTTCTATTTTCAGAATCTAAATATAGAAAGAAAAATTGTCAACATTTTAAAATCATGCTTTGCTAGCCAAATAACTAAGAACTTTATCATATCTCATGTAAAATTAGAGGACATCCCCGCTAACATGGAACCAAGACGAATTATGCACTATCATCATCAAGGCAAACAAATACAACGCGGTTTTAATCAAACAATAGCTTCTATTAAAAGACTATACTACTGGCCCTTGTTAGATAACGACGTAAAGAATTTCATTAATGAATGTGTGCCATGCCAGTCAGCGTAATATGAAAGAAACCCAGTAAAGATTAAATATCAATTAACTCCTACCTTTAAAACCACTACAGAAATTACACATGGACATTTATTTTATCGACAATTGTAAATTCTTAACATTAATTGACAATTTTTCCAAATTAGGCCAAGCTATTAAAATTGAAACAAAAAATACGTTAGCCATAATCAATGCCTTTCTTAAATTTGACAATTGTTTTAACTTTCCAAAAGAAATCGTCTGTGATAATGAACAAGCCTTTAATTCTCAACTTTTCAAAGAATTCTGTAAAGTCTATTATATAAATTTACATTTAGTAACACCCATGCATAGTCCAATTAAATAAGCCTTTAAATCGAAATTTGGTCAATTTGGCTGAATTTTTGATATGAGTTATAGCACAATCGTATTCGATGCAAAGTAATAAATCATTGCCTGTCAAGGGAATCAGTGCAACACATTTTATAGGGGGTTTTGGAAATTGAATAATTTCTTTATGCATTATGAATTAACAGTTATATATTTATGAAGGACAAAATGAAAAACAAAGGCATCTCCTTCGCACATTGGGCGGCAGGGCAACAATACATTTATTACTCCCTTCATTCTCCCTCATATGACTTGTGTCTTGTGTTTTTTGCGGCGGCGCGCGTGCCGGCCTGGCGTGGTCAGTTTCGTTTCGGTTGTATTGGTGCTGCGTGTTTCTCGCTCGCGATATTTGTGAGGTTATAACTGTTATAAGTGCAATTATATTTCTTTCGGGCTATATGTGTGTTTCGCGCTATTATTTGAGAATTTGTGAGTGAAATCATATTTCTTGTGCTCCGTAACAAAAGTGTTTTTAGTGTTTTATTTGTGTGCTGTGTGTGTGTTTCGGGCTGTTGTTTGTGAATCGTGAATGCTATTATATTTTCTGTGCTAGTGAAGTGAAGTTTTTTGTATTATTATTGCTCTGTTGTCGTTATATGGATAAATGGAGGCGGTGCCTGGATGTTCGCGAGCCGGATGTACTGCTGTGGGTACAAAAAAATCTATATTAAGTTACAGAGAAAAAACGATAATATTAAATGTCTATAACCCTTTAGAAAAGGATCATCCCATGAAACTGAAGACTGGTTTGGTGGAAATGTGTTCTAGATATACTGGAGTAAGCGAATTATCTGTTTTCAAAATTTTAAGAGAGAAGAAAATTGAAGGAGACGTTAAGAAACCTAAAAAAGGGGGTGCAAAGAAGAAATTAATATTAAATGAAGATGAGAAAAATGCAGTTTGGCGTACAGTACATAAATCATAGAATTTATATTTTGTTTATAATTTGTTAACATTTCTTGTTTGATAGAAAAATAACTTATTTTGTTGAGATTGGTAGAGAATTGTTGTTAGTGTTTTCATTTGATAGAATCATATCATAGGATTTATATTTTGTTTTCATTCTGTAAATATTTATAGTATATCTGTTATACAAGGTTTTTGCTTTGAAACTTCGTTCTCCTTATAAAAAAAAGAATCGTAATGGGGTGCGATGAAGAGATCAGTTCACGTCTGGAACCCTGTTCCTACAAAAATCCCTTTATTCTCATAAACTATTTGTTTTAAATGTAATTTATTATAAATCCAATTCGTTATTTAAATTCCACATATGTACTACATTTCACCTCTGTACGCGCCACTGTTTATTGTTCCCTGCTCTACGATCAAGCTCGCCAGGTTAGTATTTGACGTATAACCGACCACTTCGTACACTCGATGCACCTGGCCGACTACAGCTAGTACCAGAACACAGTGCGTATGCGGCGGTATTTCAGATTTTACATTCAATTTCATTTTAAATTTGAAACGGTTCATCTTACGCCTCCTAAAAATGATGACACGATTTTCCTTTGATAAAAGACCGACAATTTTTTGCTCTACTTTGCATCGAATACGATCTTACTATAGTTTAAGGTATATTATAACAATAAGTGAGAGTAATTTTTTGTTCAACCCCCGGCCAAGGGTGAAAAAAGATTAAACAAAGGGGATTTTCAAGATAACTCAAGGGTAAAGGCTAGAAAAAAAAGTTTTTCATAAAAATTGTAAAGCATGCAATTCTGCATAAAAATGGCCTCTTGACTTTTTTCTTGTACCATTAAAATTAACAGAGTTAGGGAGGCCAGAAGTTAAGGGAAGATTTCAGAAATTTAAAAAAATCATAAACAGAAAAATGAATGAATTTTATAATTTTTTTTTCAATCTGCTCTAAAAAATGTAACTTTTCTTTTCAGAGAAATAGATATATTTTTTAATTTTAAATAAGAAAGTTATAACAAAATCAAATTTTTAATCGTTAATTTTAATGATTTAACAAAACTAAAACAATGTTTTTTCTATACTATTCGATTGATTATTTAAAATAATGAAAGGTTGCCTTCGAATTTTTTTTTTTTACGTTGGTTTCTTAGACAGCTACAAATTTATTTACCTTTTTATCTTCTGAATTTTATTTAGCTCCTACGACACTGCAAAGACAAAGACAAAAAAATCACGTTCTCTTTGTCGCACCGAAGTCGTGGACATAGTATGCCTATGACAAAGATAGATAATTTCGTTCGCTATTGTCAATGCGCGTGCGTTAGTAAACGTGTGTTTCTTTGAATTATTCTAAGCTCAATATCCATTGTTAATTTCAAAAAGGTAAATATTAATGAGGACTAATATTGTTGTTGATTAAATTTTGTAAAAGCTCGATATTTTTACGCATTCTTGTCTATGTAAAACGTGGAAATTTATTTATTAATACTTGTAGACTTGTAGTTTGAATTGTATTAATAATAACATATTGATAACAATAACATAAATATAAGTATATCATATAATTTTTTTTGTCCAAAACATTAAAAAAACAAGAAATACAAGAAATTTTCTTACAAGGAAACTATCCCAACCCGAACACTCCGATTTTCAAGATTTTTATATATGTTGTAGAACATAAAAGATTAAAAGTCACGTATTTTTTTATCGGCGGAAAAAACATTTTTACGGGGTGAAATACACCCTCAAAGTTCGACCGCAAAACAGTTTTTTCTAAATATCTGGGGTTCTAATCAATATTTTGAAATGAAACAAAATGGAAATTACTTATTATAAAAAACAAATATTTCGGAAGTGATTCCATGTTTGGGGGTTGCTATCCTTATTTTTTATTTCAGAAAAACTATATATTTTTTTATAAAAAATTCATATTTACTCAAAGAGAGTTAAAAATATGATTTATGTAAACAAATTGACAAAATTAAATTGACCTGTTTCGGGTTTTTCGTTAAAATTTCTGTTTAAGGGGTGAACAACCCCTTAATGAGAAAAATGCCTGTACGATTAGAATTAACATTGTAAAATAAAAAAAATGCTTTTTCTCTAACCATACGAATAATTTTTTCTTTTAGACTAAAACGGATTTAAACGGATGCAAACTACCCCTCGTGTTCACCCCCAAAAATAATATTTCCGTGATAACTCGGGTTCTAATCAATATTTTGGAATGAAACAAAATGACAATTACTTCTTATAAAAAAAGCATATGTTTCACAGGTGAGTCCGTGTTTGGGGGTTGCAACCCTTATTTTTTATTTCAGAAAAACTATAGATATTTTTCAAATATTTTTTATATATAAAAAATTCATATTTGCTCAAAAAAATTAAAAATATGATTTATGTAAACAAATTTACAAAATTAAGTTCTCTCTTTAGGGGGGTGAACAACCCCACCCCATAGTGTGCGAAAGATGTCTGTACGATTAGAATTAACACTTTACAATAAAAAGTTTTTACTTTTTCTCTAATACGAATAATTTTTTCTTTCAGCCTAAAACGAATTTAAACGGATGCAAACTATACCCCTGACGTTCACCCTCCAAAAAAAGTTGTTTTCTAAATATTTCGGGTTCTAATCAATATTTTGGAATGAAAGAAAATGGAAATTACTTCTTATATAAAAAAACATATGTTTCACAAGTGATTCCGTGTTTGAGGGTTGCAACCCTTATTTTTTATTTCGGAAAAAATGTTTTTTTGCACTTTAAAAAAAAATTAAAAATATCATTTATGTAAACAAATTGACAAAATTAAGTTGACCAGTTTTCTATCAGCGGAAAAACATATTTACGGGGTGAAATACAGCCTCAAAGAATGCCCCCAAAACAGTTTTTTCTAAATATCTGGGGTTCTAATCAATATTTTGAAATGAAAATAGTATAATACATAAAAAAGAATACTACTAAAAGTATACTATCCGATATTCTCTAAAATTAGGAATGTGAGTACCTACATTATACACGAGAAAAATGGGAAATACTTATATTATCACAGTTAAATAAATAAATAATAATTGATTCAAGTAAAAAATGAAACCAACTATTAATCGATACAATTTGCTTTGTTCATTTTAAAAGAAGTTTGCAACCTTTGACGTTTTATTCTGTACTTTTAGATACAAAACTTTCTGTTACTGTTACTGATTATTAAAATTTAAGAAAAATATTTATTAAGAATCCAAAAATAATAAGAATATTGGTGGATCGAGTTTTAGGCTTTTAAGGGTGAAACTTTGATACACACCCACAGTAGAAAAATAAATATTGGGCACTTGATTCTTTCTGCGGAAAAACTGTTTTGAAGGGTGAGGACCATCTTTAATGTTCATACCCGAAAACACATTTTTATATATTTTGTTCTCTATTGGCCCTATCAATTTTTTTTTAATACGCAAAATAGGATGATTCACAGTCAATTGAACATTAGAGATCGCACCCCTCGGTTTGTAAATAGTAAAATTATACTTATTTTTCTATTTTCATAAATTTTCACTAAAATACAGACTACTTACAGACAAAATTGTTTGTGAATCATTCGTTCTGTACAATAGAAATAATTTCCATTTTATTTCATTCCAAAATATTGATTAGAACCCTAGATATTTAGAAAAAACTGTTTTGGCGGGGCGAACTTTGAGGGTATATTTCACCTCGTAAATATGTTTTTCCGCCGATAAAAAAAATATGTCTCTTCATTTTTTATGTTCTACGACATATACAGTGTGTCTACTTAAATTGGAACCATATGGAAAACTTTTTTATTATTGGTTTTATGAGGGGGACAATTTTTTGTTGGGGGAATGATAAAAAAGGGTACTTAGAGAATTTGTTATTTTTGAATTAAAAACTTGGAACTTTAATATGTTCTTTTTTTCGTCTCGATACGAATATTTTTCACAAATACACAACTCTTCAAAGAACACTAACAAGGAAACTACCCCAATCCGAACACTCCGAATTCCAAAATTTTTATATGTCGTAGAACATAAAAAATTAAGAGACATTTTTTTTATCGGCGGAAAAACATATGTAGGAGGTGAAATATACCCTCAAAGGTCGCCCCGCCAAAACAGTTTTTTCTAAATATCTAGGGTTCTAATCAATATTTTGGAATGAAATAAAATGGAAATTATTTCTATTGTACAGAACGAATGATTCACAAACAATTTTGTCTGTAAGTAGTCTGTATTTTTAGTGAACATTTACGAAAATAAAAAAATAAGTATAATTTTACTATTTACAAACCGAGGGGTGCGATCTCTAATGTTCATTTGACTGTAAATCATCCTATTTTGCTTATTAAAAAAAAATTGATAGGGCCAATAGAGGACAAAATATATAAAAATGTGTTTTCGGGTATGAACAGTGGCTGCCCGTGGGTTTAACCACAGGAGGGCGCGTTTTGAAGAGAGAACGTATATGAGAGGAGGTGCGGGGGGGTGAGAGGGGTGGTAGCCGCTCTCTAAGCGCCGCAGGCGAAAAATTTTGAGGAATTTCAAGGTCATTGTGTTTTTCAAGTACATAGGTACACCAACATGAATACTGTCAGTGTGTAGGTACAGTACTTAGATACAATACAAGAAGTAAAATTCCAACGTGTGGGGCTGAAGTGGATGATCGATCAACCAACCCAGCTGGGATATATGTAGATTTAGAGATGAAAAATATTTATAAAAAGACTCTTGGGAATTTTTACATTGGAGGCACTGCCTCAATTATTTATTATTTATTTACTATTTTAATAACATCAATTTATATTGTTTAATGCACTCACCTATTTTTTAAAATTCAAATCCATTCTCCTGCTTTTGTCCGCACTGAACTTCTGTGTCACCTTTTCGTTAAAGTCTGGAATATTTTTAACCATACAGTTCTCAATGGACAACATTCCTAACGCACTTAGACGATCTTCACACATAGTATTTCTCAAAAAAGTTTTAATCAGATTTAGTTTTGAAAAACACCGTTCTGGTTCTGCTGTTGTCATTGGTATCATCCCTAATATTTGTAAAGCTTGAGTAATTTCCTTAAAAACTGGCCTACTTTTGCACTCTTTCTGTACCTGAACTAAATTTAACACTGGCGTTGGACGTCCGTTATTTTTCAATTCGACTTTTTCCTCTAAATTTAAATTACTAATAACAAGTTTTTTTATTTCACGAACCCTCATTTTAAATTTAAACTTATAAAATATAATGTCTTAAAAAGCGCCAAAACAAAAACAAAACACGTATAACTACACTGCAGTGATACGGGATACTGCCACATTTGAGTCCCAAAATAAAGCGCACGAGCCTATCGTCGTCTACCCTTCTACGTGCCAATTTGTCCAATCATATGTAAAACTGTGCTTTCATGGTGGACTACGATTTCACCGTCCGCGATGGACTGGGGATCGCGCGCGCGGTCAGACATAACTCTTTGGTACGTTCACGGAGTACATCCACTTTATGCAACCAACTTAACATATATGACATATTGAATTCATACTATTTAGATTTTTTATTGATTTAATAAATACATTATTTTAAGTTTACAGTTTGAAAAAATCTGGGGGGGGCGGAGTCCCAGAGTCCTCCTTCACGAGCCGCCACTGGGTATGAACATTAAAGATGGTCCTCACCCTTCAAAACAGTTTTTCCGCAGAAAGAAACAAGTGCCCAATATTTATTTTTCTACTGTCGGTGTGTATCAAAGTTTCACCCTTAAAAGCTTAAAACTCGATCCACCAATATTCTTTTTATTTTTGGATTCTTAATAAATATTTTTCTTAAATTTTAATAATCAGTATAAACAGAAAGTTTTGTATCTAAAAGTACAGAATAAAACGTCAAAGGTTGCAAACTTCTTTTAAAATGAACAAAGCAAATTGTATCGATTAATAGTTGGTTTCATTTTTTACTTGAATCAATTATTATTTATTTATTTAACTGTGATAATATAAGTATTTCCCATTTTTCTCGTGTATAATGTAGGTACTCACATTCCTAATTTTAGAGAATATCGGATAGTATACTTTTTAGTAGTATTCTTTTTTATGTATTATACTATTTTCATTTCAAAATATTGATTAGAACCCCAGATATTTAGAAAAACTGTTTTTGGGGCATACTTTGAGGCTGTATTTCACCCCGTAAATATGTTTTTCCGCCGATAGAAAACAGGTCAACTTAATTTTGTCAATTTGTTTACATAAATGATATTTTTAATTTTTTTTTAAAGCGCAAAAAAAACATGTTTTCCGAAATAAAAAATAAGGGTTGCAACCCCCAAACACGGAATCACTTGTGAAACTTATGTTTTTTTAATAAGAAGTAATTTCCATTTTGTTTCATTCCAAAATATTGATTAGAACCCGAAATATTTAGAAAATAACTTTTTTTGGAGGGTGAACGTCAGGGGTATAGTTTGCATCCGCTTAAATTCGTTTTAGGCTAAAAGAAAAAATTATTCGTATTAGAGAAAAAGTAAAAACTTTTTATTATAAAGTGTTATTTCTAATCGTACATACATCTTTCGCACACTATGGGGTGGGGTTGTTCACCCCCCTAAAGAGAGAACTTAAACAAGAAATTTTAACGAAAACCCCGAAACAGGTCAATTTAATTTTGTCAATTTGTTTACATAAATCATATTTTTAACTCTCTTTGAGTAAATATGAATTTTTTATAAAAAAATATAGTTTTTCTGAAATAAAAAATAAGGATAGCAACCCCCAAACACGGAATCACTTCCGAAATATTTGTTTTTTATAATAAGTAGTTTCCATTTTGTTTCAATTCAAAATATTGATTAGAACCCCAGATATTTAGAAAAAACTGTTTTGGGGTCGAACTTTGAGGGTGTATTTCACCCCGAAAAAATGTTTCTCCGCCGACAAAAAAATACGTGTCTCTTAATCTTTTATGTTCTACAACATATATAAAAATCTTGAAAATCGGAGTGTTCGGGTTGGGATAGTTTCCTTGTAAGAAAATTCCTTGTTTTCTTAATGTTTTGGACAAAAAATTATATGATATATATTTATGTTATTGTTATCACTATGTTATTATTAATACAATTCAAACTACAAGTCTACAAGTATTAATAAATAAATTTCCACGTTTTACATAGACAAGAATGCGTAAAAATATCGAACTTTTACAAAATTTAATCAACAAAAATATTAGTCCTCATTAATATTTACCTTTTTGAAATTAACAATGGATATTGAGCTTAGAATAATTCAAAGAAACACACGTTTACTAACGCACGCGCATTGACAATAGCGAACGAAATTATCTATCTTTGTCATAGGCATACTATGTCCACGACTTCGGTACCATGGTGCGACAAAGCGTACGTGATTTTTTTGTCTTTGTCTTTGCAGTGTCGTCGGAGCTAAATAAAATTCAGAAGATAAAGATTTGTAGCTGTCTAAGAAACCAACGTAAAAAAAATTCGAAGTCAACTTTTCATTATTTTAAATAATTGATCGAATAGTATAGAAAAAACATTGTTTTAGTTTTGTTATCTCATTAAAATTAACTATTAAAAATTTTTATTTTTTATCTTTCTTATTAAAAATTAAAAAATATAACTATTTCTCTCGAAAGAAAAGTTACATTTTTTAGAGCAGATTGAAAAAAATATATATAAAATTCATTCATTTTTCTGTTTNTTCTTATTAAAAATTAAAAAATATAACTATTTCTCTCGAAAGAAAAGTTACATTTTTTAGAGCAGATTGAAAAAAAAATATATAAAATTCATTCATTTTTCTGTTATGTTATGTTATGATTTTTTTAAATTTCTGAAATCTTCCCTTAACTTCTAGCCTCCCTAACTCTATTAATTTTGATAGTACAAGAAAAAATCAAGAGGCAATTTTTATGTAGAATTGTATGCTTTACAACTTTTTTTATAGCCCTTACCCTTTTTGAGTTATCTTGAAAAACCCCTTTGTTTTATCTTTTTTCACCCTTGGCAGGGGGTTGAACAAAAAATTACTCTCACATTGTTATAATATACCTTAAACTAACTCATATCAAAAATTCAGCCAAGTTGACCAAATTTCGATTTAAAGGCTTATTTAATTGGACTATGCACTCGACTTCAAATTCTCCTGTCGAACGTTTTCACTCTACTCTCACAGAATCTTATCGTTCGCTATCAATTGAAAAACCCCTTGAAAAAGATGTAGAATATAAAATACTTTTATGTGTGTTAGGTTATAATAATACAATTCATTCCACCATAAAGAAAACACCATTTGAAATTTTATATGGCCCTAACTTATCCCCTTTCGACATGTCAAACGAACAAATTATTAACGATTATTGTGAATAACATAAAAATTACGTAAATACGATAAACACTCAAGTTCGCGGTGAAATTGAAAAACAAAAAGATAAAACAATAACAAAAGCAAATGAAAAACGTGAAGACCCAGTAGACGTTCATTCAGACACTGAAATTTATGTTAAAAACCCGGGTTACTCAAAATCACGTCCTATGTTTTCAAAACGACAAGTAATTTCCCAAGACTCTCCCTTTCATGTAACCACAAATAAAGGACGTATTCATAAACAACAAATTAAGAGAAAAAGAAAGGTATATCCAAAATCACAAGATAAAGAAATTATAATTCAGGAAGCTAAAGAAAACGAAATAACTCCTCCAAATTCTCCACCTCAACCCCTTCCATACGAAAAGGTACACCCTACCATTATTAGACAAGACTTAGACAAAAAGTTTAGACACACCAGAACACTAGAAATAAATCCTAATCAGGAAGAACCTTCCCAATTAAATCCCTAATATTTCGAAAATCGGTACATTACATCCAAACATGTATGTACCTTCTACTACTGTACGTCGCTATCCTGCCAGAAATTTACCCCCTCCAAATAGAAGAAATAAAAACACCTTTACTACCGACACTCCTTAGTCTAAAAACTAAAGTCCTGTCTCATCCTCATTCCTTCATCACTAAATATTCATTGGAACCATATATACAAATCTTAAATAATTCAAAAATAGAAATTAAACAAGTTCCGCAAGACGAACAAATAGAAATAGATCAATATATAAGAGAGTTCGAATTACAGCTCAATAAATTCCAATCACACTCACGCGCAAGAAGAGGCTTAATTAATCTAGTAGGTAAAGTTAATAAATACCTATGGGGAACCCTTGATTCAGACGACTTGGAAGAAATAAATTCAAAATTCGAAACATTATTAAATAATCAAGATCAAATTCAAGATGTAATTAATGCCCGTACATCCATTTTGAAAAATATTACAAAATCTTTTGAAAAAACCACACAGGAACTTTTAGAAAATCAGAAGCAAATCTCTACCAGGCTTAATCTATATCTCGCAAAATCAATACTATTAAATTCAAAATTTTATTACAAAAGTGTATAACTAATCTAGAATTCTTAAACGAAGCCGTTCAACTTTCTCATTTTGGCATTAGCTTCCCTTATTTAATTTCAAAAGAATTAATTTCTGAAATGACCACTCAACTTTATAGATTATATAAATCTGAACAATTACTAAATTTAGAAGTTAATTATTCAATTATATCTATTATCAGAACAAATATTATTATAATCAAAGATTCACTTCTGCTGCATTTCTCCTATCCTATCTTTCATCCTGTAAATTACAATCAATATAAATTGATCCCACTACCTTTAATCAATTTCACCATTATTCCCCCTTATCCAATAATCCTCCTACCGGAAGACACCAGCAGTAGCTTATGGTATTAGAAGAATATAGTTTATATATAGACACGTCACCACAACGCATCGAAGATACCTGTTATGAACCGTTGCTCAAAGGACAACCCGGCCTCTGTCAACAAACAAAAATTCATTTAAAACGTTCCTTTATTGACATGAGTTATACCAAACTCGTCATCGTTCCAATAAATGAAAGCCTTCTCATCAAAGAAACTTGCTCCAAACATCTTACCACAACATCCATCTCAACTCCAACTGTCATAACGTTGGATCGTCAATGTTCCACCGAAGTAAAGGATGAAATAATTTCCACACCTGAATCCAATTTACCACCCCAAACTATTATACTGCCTATACCAGAATATTCCAATTTATCACTGGACATTTCAACAAAACTTCTCTTATATTTAAACGACATACAAAGATCAATCTCGGAACTACCCGGATTCATATTCGACACTTCTCCCCCAATGCATCCAATGACCTTTGGATCTGGTTAACTTTAGGAGCTATCATACTCCTCATTTTTCTATGTAAATGCTATCCCAGGATATTCTCGTATTACAACCCCTACAGGAGAGCATTTTGTCACATAACCCCAAGGAAGGCTAAGAAGACGCAATCAATGGAAAAGCCAAAGTCTTCCTCTACTGAAGTTGTCGCTTCGAAGTCCGCCGATCCTGGACCTACTCCAAAGCTCCAACCCCCGAGGAACCCTTTCTAAGGAGGGAGGTGTTATCCGAACACCCTATATATATATTTTCACATTATCTGTATATTGTTTTATAACAACTATTTACTTATAAGTGTCTATTATTATTATGCTGACAATAGAAAATCGCCTGCTGAGTTGCTAGCTGATAATAAATCGTATAAAAACCCAACCAGCCGCTCAGGAGGACGATTATAGATTCAAACTTCACGCTGTTAGTTGTAATTAGACAAATAAAAGTGTTTCCTTCAAAACTTGTTATAATTTAAAGTTATCTACGGTTAGTGCTGTTGAAATTCATCGGATCAGAACTGCTAGGGGTTGGTTAACTAGCCGCAGCTTCCCTGTAGACAACGAACCAATAACTGGCGCAGTCAGTAGGATTCAATAACTGGCTCAGTCAGAAGAGTTAAATAACTGAGGAGTCAATTTTCTTCTGCTCCTTTTGAACATTGGATCGCAAACTATTGATTTTGTTTTTAACTGACGAAGTCTCGTTTGCATTAGGATCTATTTCCTTCAATTTATTCACTAATTTCCGGTATGCAGCATCTCTCTTGTCTCTATTGTGATAGCCATCATCTTTTACTTTCCACAAGCAAGGTTCACTTTTATAAATTTCAATGAAGTCGCCAAGAACTTCATTAATCCTTTGCGACATTTTTCAGTGTAAACCGATCGTTTTATTTTATTTGCTAAAAAAATAAAAAAACACAACGGTAAAACAAATCAAAATTATAAAATTTAAACGTAAAAATTGAAACTGTGTCCACACCATAAGATTGTTGAAAACTGAGACCTGTTCAGGTACACCTAATGGAACTGCCACACACACATCAAGTCTACTCCCTGTCAGGCAGAACTGATCGAATTTTCATCAGTTGTCAGGTCGTCTCCAGCCTCCAGGTCGCCTGAAGCCGGCCACTCACGTTCCGGTATACCTGACAGGTATACCTGTTCAGGTCACCTGTCCAGGTACACGCGAGCGTGTATGTGACAAAACTGACAGGTATTCTGGCCTGAACAGGCGACCTGCAAACAATCGAAATTTTATATATTTTACCTGTGGTAAAGTGCTACCTTCAGACAAGCCTGCGCGTGTGTGACGTTGTACATGTGTAGGTCTCAGTTATTCCCTGTCCACTGTCCACGTTCGTTGTCGAAATAATGGCTTCTCGCAAGCGTACCGTAGTAGTGGAAGAATTCATAGAACTATATAAAGCCGAACCTTGCCTTTGGCTCGTAAAAAGCAAAGATTATCATAACAGAAATAAGAGAGCAGTCGCATATGAAAAGCTCAAGGAAAAACTTAGATCGGACCGAATGCTACGAAAGAGGATGTATTAAAAAAAATTAATAGTTTGCGTAGTAACGTAAGGAAAGAGAAAAGGAAATATAAAGAATCGTTAAGGTCGGGAGCGTCTGCAGACGATGTATACAAACCCACGTTGTGGTACTACGATCTGTTCGATTTACCCGAACAAAGTTCGTCTTATTATACACACCTTCAAATAGTCCTTCCGTAGAGTTTTATAAATGGCATCACATGTCTCTGGAATGATTTTGCCGAGAGCTTGCGGTGATATTCTAGTGGAGAATTTGAGGCATTCGTATGTCCTGCCTGTTGCAAGAAATCGTAATGTTGCTCTCAGACGTTCATGTGGCGATATAGCTTTTCTCATGACAGTGTCCTGCTTCTGAATTAAAGGTGTAACNGCTCCAAGGTCACGCTGAAGAAGTGTCAGTGGGGTGCGGGGGTGGGGGATCTGGATTGCAGAAGAAGAAGCCGGGGTCCGTCATCGGCAATGACCACCAGGAGGCCGGCATCGAGGAGCGTGACGTCAGAGGCGGCACCAGGTGCGTGCATGAGCAGAGGCGGGGAGCAGCGGGGTGCAGGTGCGGAATGCAGAAGAAGAAGCCGGTGTCCGTCATCGGCAATGACCACCAGGTGGCCGGCATCGAGGAGCGTGACGTCAGAGGCGGCACCAAGTGCATGCATGAACAGCGGCGAGAGGCAGCGGGGTGCAGGCGCGTGGGGCGGCAGCGGGGTGCCGGCGTGTGGGGTAGCAGCGGGATGCCTGCGTCATAGGGGGCAGCAGGCGGCCGGATACGGCCTACGATGCTGGAAGCCGGCAGCGGGCCGCGGGGGGCGGCGACGGCAGCGGCAGCGGTGACGGCATCTTGGTACAAATCTTTTTGTTATAAGGTAGAAAATATAAGAAACGCGATAGTTAAAAAATGGTAACATGGTAACGTTTTCTGCAATATTTATCGAGCTAAGTAAACAGTCTCGAGCCCCCAAGGTTATAATTCTGCATGTTAGCGAGTTATCTGTGACACTAATATAAATATTGTGATGATTTATTAGGTATACTTTAAGAAATATTTGGTAAGAACATGGGCTCATAGCGGATGTCGGCTAAACATAAAGAGCGGAATGCCTGTGAGAATGATGATAATCAGTTAGAGTGTATGAAAGCAGGTGCGGCTGTTTATAGGCTGCTTTAAACATGTCACCACAAGTTTGTCTAGAATCTGGGGACTGGAGCGCAGTATAAACATTAAAGAATCTTGGTACCAATCTTTTTGTTATAAGGTAGAAAATATAAGAAACGCGATAGTTAAAAAATTGCAACATGGTAACGTAAGCGGTCTGTAATATTTATCATCGAGCTAAGTAAACAGTCTCGAGCCCCCAAGGTTATAATTCTGCATGTTAGCGAGTTATCTGTGACACTAATATAAATATTGCGCTGATTTATTACATGGATTCTCAGAACATAACTTCAAGCGTGAGGAATTAAACGTATGTGATAGACAGTTTGCAAGAGGAGATAGTTTAAAGCGGCACATGTGTATCCATAATCAGCAGACAGAAGAGGTAACAAACGTAGGAGAAGAACATAACTTGAAGCGAAACCGGGTACAGCTGTTTGCCGGCTGCTTTAAGCATGTCGCTACAAGTTTGTCTAGAGCAAGGTTCGGCAACTGGCGGACCGCGGTCCAGATCCGGACCGCGGAAGGTAAAATACTGGACCGCCAAAAATTTTTTGAAAATATAAATTATTTAAAAAATATTTTTTTACGTTAAAGTGCCACCCTTATCATTTTTTCTAGTATTTTACAATTATGACTGATTTAAGTTCTCAATGCAAATGAAAATAAAAAATTAGTAAGAAATGTGAATTTTTTTCTGGACCTCGTTAAAAAATTTCGAAAGTATCCGGACCCCACCTAAAATTACTTGCCGACCCCTGGTCTAGAGTCTGGAGACTGGAGCGCGGTATAAACATTAAATAATGTGGGGGTAATAAATAATGTAATAAGTTATTATGTTGTTGTTGTTTATAAGAAATACTTGATAAGAACATGGTTCTATAGCGGATTTCGGCTAAACACAAAGAGCGGAATGTGTGGATGATGATGATGATGATGTCATAGTCATGAGGTCATCTATTTTTCAGTGGTGACAGCGAGATGCAGGCCTCTTAGTTCCAATCATTTGTTTATAAGGGAGAAAATATAAGAAACGAGCGCGTTGGATTAAGATAACAACATGATGATGATGTAACTTTTCCTGGAATGTGGCCACAGCTGTGTATGACTAATACCAGATAAGATGTTAATATAAACAAAAGCGGAGGCTTCAGATAACAATTGACTAATACTCATGGTAAAAAATATTATTTAAAAAAAATAAATCCCGTGTTGAATGAAATATCAGCACATACGAGTTGTCCAGTTTTAGAGTTTGCTTTGATACTCTCTTGCATAAAAAGTTTTATTTTTTAATGTAAATAAACATATTTCTCCGGCTTCATATGTGAACGTGACTATAAAGTAAACAAAATTTAATCATGTCGTTATTATCACATAAAATAATATTACACCGACAATCGAATATTTACGTATAAATATGAGTTGTGAAAGGTTAGTTTATGCTATTATTAGAGTATGCATGTACAGGGTGTCCACCGAAAGGCGTTTTAAATGGATTTTACATTTGACCTATTTGAAAAAATAATAGCAGCTATTTTTTATTGTAAAGGTTGGTATGACTCGCGTTCTTGGAAAACAATCATCACCATTTCCGCTCCAGGTGTTGTTGATATTATCATTATGTGAACAAATGTATGATTTATTACCCTTTTCTTGGAATTTTGTCTGGCTTTTAAACAGGTTTCAACCTGCCACTGTGATCCTGGCGTGGGAATTTGTAGATAGGACGATGATGAAATATTTTATAATGTTGCACAATATTGCTAAACGAAAATTTACAAACTGGATAAAACAGTAGACTGGAACGTCTCCAGCTCATTCTAGTTTGAGACTCTGGAAGTATCGAAATAATTGTTAAATAAAAAACATGTTTCTTTGTAGCAGAGAAGCATTCATTAGAACTAACCAAATAGAAGTGGATACAAAATATAAAATATCCGACATCAGCATTGTTTCGGGAAAGTTTGGATCTAGAGTAATAGTAATAACATTGACAGCGGGTAAAGGCTGCAAGCTATAAAATAATAATTTTCGAACTTTGTTGAGTAACGGAAAAGAATATATGAAGAGGTTAAATAAATTCCTGGTAAATATCCAATGATTATAGGAAGACTTGACGTATGCATTGAGATTGTGAGGAATATACGTAATGTTCACATCACCGATCAAAAAGAGGGTCCAGTTCAACAATTATACCAACACCCGGTACATATTCCACTAGGCTTACACCCACAGGACAGCTATAGGTGTTGATGCAATATATCGAGTCTGATTTCAAGAAAGGATAATAAAATTCTTATATTAATGGGTACTTGGAAACGAAATAAATCAAATTTAACCTCTTTAATATGTATGATATAAATATTTAATAAAATAATTAAAATTATTATCTTTTTATTTTCCCTTTTCCCCCTTAAAATTAAAAATGAATAAAAAATCTGGTATATTTTAAACTCATTTATTAAATCAATAAATACATTGATATATACTTAATAATAAAACAATTATAGATACAAAAAATTTAATAATGGTTACTGAACAACTGTCCTACACAAACTAATCAATAATTAATCACGTGGTGCAATTAATTTGGCTTCCAGAAGCTCCTCGATGATGCTGTTCATTTCATTTACGTGATTGGAATTTCCCGCTTCTTGGGAGGCCATTAAAAGCCTAAGTCGATCCACCAGTTCGTTGGGATCGTTCCAGTACACGTAGTCGATAGCGTTATCTGTGACATTCATCATTAGCTTACTGCCGCCACCACGATGTCGGTGTCTTTGAAGAATCGGCTTTATGACATATTTATATTTCCAGCTATTTCCGCCCGATATCGGCTTCGATGAGTCATAAGACAGTCTGTTGGCACTGGTATTTCTAATGATGTCAGCATATTTTTTTTCATCGTCGCTCGTGTAAATTTTAAGTGGACGCTTCTTAAACAACAATTCAAAGAGGCCCCTCGTTCCCTTATACTATCCTTTATTAGCACATTATCGTCAACGAATTGAGCTTTAGAATCTCCGATGTAGAAGTCATCTTCCTTGAGATTTTATCTGATGCCATACTTTACGTCAAAGCTATCTTTAGTATCATGCACCAGTCCGGATATGTAGAATTTAGGCAGATCGTGGAATTTCTCAAGATATTCCTCGTCAAAATTGGATTCTTCAATGCCGCCGTCCCTCTCGGTGGGGTCGGGGTCCATATAGTTATCCCTATCGGCATTACTCGTTGTCTCTTCTATCTCACTCTTTGGTTCGGACTTCTTTATCTCTTGTTTTACGACGGGCAAGGTTGACAGCGGTGACTGAGTAGGGTTTACACAGGTACGCTCCTCCTACGTTTGTTGTATGTATTTGTCCTTTTGTCTGCTGATTATGGGTATACATGTGACGCTTTAAACTATCCCCTCTTGCAAATTGCCTATCACATACATTACAAACAAATTTTTTGATTTGTGGACATTCATATGTCGACTTAGGTTGTTTAACAACGAGAAGGTTTGACCACAAACTTTACATGTGTTCATTTTGGCTGTATGACGTCAAATGATGTTGACAATGAAGAGTAGCCACATATATACATGGATGACAAATCATAAGGAAAAACAAGAGCAATGAATGCAGCTGTGGATAGTAATGTGGATATTGTGGATAGTATGTGGATATTGTGGATAGTTATATGGATACTGTGGATAGTAATGTGGATAGTAATGTGAATAATATTTTGGTTAATGTAACCAATAATTTTTGGTTAATATACAATAATGCGGACGGTAATGGTGTCAATAATGTGAACTATTGGCTCAGTCCGTACGATGACAAGCGCATAATAAAAAATTACGTTACCACAGACACGATCCCGTGGGGATATAATTTCCAACAAGCAGCGACTTGTTCAGTCACTCCCATTTTTTGTTATTGTATTGTATATTGATATTGTTTTTTGTAAATATATTATATATTAAGAAAAAAATGTTTTGTTTAATTAATAAATTTATATATTTTTATGTGTTTTATTTCACTTCAATTTTAAGTGATAATAATAAAAAACGTTAATATTCTTTATATATGTGTGTAAAAAAAATAAAAAGAGAAAAAATATTCAATAAAAACGAAGACTTGATGAGAATAGCCAGAGGATGAATACCAAGATGACTGCTTTTAACTGAACCCTGTCCCTAACCTTAAATGACTTTATAAATGTCAATAATTTTCGATGCCTTAAGTGATGCAAAAAAGAGAGAAAGCAATAATCTGTGACTAATAGAGAAAAAGAACAGAGATCCATTGATTGGAAAGTCAAAACAGAATAAACAAATGGATCAGATAATTGCATTAATTGAACATATTTGAATCAGCTACTTCAGGTAACATACAGTGAACATAGTTATATTTTATCCCAAATATTCATAACTTGATTCAAAGAAAAATCATATAAAATTAAACTATCTAAATAAGTATTCGTTTTTTTCTATATATATATATATTAATATGCATATGGTATATCTTTAGTCCAATGAACTATGTACAGGATATTATGTCATATATACACTTATCATCAAGATATCATTTTAATTTTTTAATTATATCTGTTTGTCTTGACATATACCTATATGTCTTTATCAGTTCCAAAATTTGCCCTGGTATTTGATAAGATCAGATTTAAATTAGAATAAAAGTTTTCTCATATCAAATATCATATATCATCGTAAAGATGGATTATTTTAAACGTTATATATAATTGTTCGATAGAAAAGTTAGGAACCTAAAAAAAATCCTAGAGGAGAGCTTGTATTTCTCCATCCACCACTCATTTCTTTTCATTGATAACAGCATTATAATGAGGGATGTAGAGTTTTTAAATTCATTCTTCCATATTGTACTTCGGCTGACTAGTGTCGGTGAGATGTAATTTGCTAGTGAAGAGGGTCACGGGACTGATGAATGACACTTTAAACAAATACTAGCTGCAATAATCTAAAAGGACTCCTGTAATCGTTGGTTAAATTGCACTGTTAAATAAGGAGAAAAATATGTTTTCTTCTCTAAAGATGGAAGAAGCAGTAAAATCAAGATTTACTGAATGAGTTCTATTTAAGATGGTAAACTGTAAAGCTTAACTTCATGTATCGATTTTGTCAGCCATGAAATTGAATGAATCAATAAATTTCAACTTGACTCGAAAGAGGTGCATCAAATATTTAACGAAGAAACATATTTCCTTAGATTATTTAAACTCTTGGAACAGACTTAACAGTATGATTGTGCATGTCAAATATAAGTTATACAGTAAAATGAGCGACAGACTCATTTCAGATATTGTCTTTAACCACATGACTACTATTTTTTTATACATTTCGACATTCAAAATTTGATATCAGAATATTATTCTCCTAATATATTGAAACAGTAAAGATAAGATAAAATTAAAAAAAACATTAAAACAAGCATAAAATAATATGATTGAAGGTATCTATTTTGGGTAAGAGACGGGAAAAAAATAATGACATCACAATAGATATTCACTTGATCAATATTAAGACATGCTCAACGTCTATCCTCACCCCCACTTATCCACACTGAAATGTTTTTTATTGAATATTTTTCTTTTTTATTTTTTTCCTTGTCACACACATATTTACAGAATATTAATGTTTTTTTATTGAATATTTTTCACTTATTTTTTTTCCTTGTCACACTCATATTTAAAACAATATTAATGTTTTTTATTATTATTACTTAAAATTAAAGTGAAATAAATCACAAATATAAAAATATATAAATTTATTAATTAAATAATACATTTTTTCCTTAATATACAATATATTTACAAAAAAAACAATATCTATATACAATACAATAACAAAAAAAATATTTACAAATAATATTTATTTAACATATATAATGTCTGAGAATAATCTCCAACTAATTTTGATGGCCATTTGCTGCTGTCTGGGCCAGATGACCATCCAACACCTTGACCATTGGTACCCTTGGAGACGTTCTCCTGGAGCCATACCATCAGCTGCCTATGTGTTTCATTAGTTTTTACATTTAATTTAAAAATTAAATTATTTTCTTTAATTACCCGGTGCAAAGTTTCCAAAAAATTATATTGAGTAAAGTAGGCGGCCTCACAAACGGCCTTATCTATTGACCAATCGATTTCTTTGTAATTTAGAAAAATATTTTTTGCCGAGAAACATTGACTATGTCGATCGACCAATGACGGATCACCGTTGACCAATAATTTTTCCAAATAATACCGATTAAATGAATTTAATATTGGATAATGACTCTTTATAATTTGACGTAAAATATCGAGGCTAATATGAGACATATATTCCTTTTGGAAAATATTTTGCAGTTGTTCGATAAATATATCATATTGAAGTTTTTTGGCAAAGATTTTTTTCATCAACCCGATGTTACATTTATCGCGCAAAGCTAGCCAATATATTGCACGGTCGGGAATCACGATTTTTTCCAGAATTTTGTCAATTAATTGAAAATTATCGTCAAAAATGGCTTTTTGAAGGAAATCTTCGTAAGTCTTTTGTGAAATTTTAACAAGTTCGTATTGCAATTGAATGTCTAAGTCGGCCATCGCGAACAACGGTAGAAAGACAAATGATGTCAACGTTTACTATATCGCGCTATTTATTTCGACTTAGAACTCCATGGGAGTGGTCGAACAAGTCGCTGCTTGTTGGAAATTATATCCCCACGGGATCGTGTCTGTGGTGACGTAATTTATTATGCGCTTGTCATCGTACGGACTGAGAGCCAATTTATTTTGTTTAATTGTATATAAATCGTGATGTTTGGAACGTATAAGTCTCTGCTCTTTAACCAGTGTGTTTTGATTAAATAGGCAATTCGTGAAATCTTCGAAAGTAATGTGTTTTACGGCTGATCGAGTAAGTCCTTTGATACGCATATTTGAGGGTTTTCCCTCGACTTTATACGAGTACATTTTAGCTCTGAGCCCGGCATATTCGGTAACTATTCTCCCACAGCTTTCGTCTTTCATAAGACCTAGTACTTTCTTGTTTACGCGAGGCATACCGAACGCATTATCTTCGGGGTAGTCTGATGTATCAAACAGCTGGATATCTGGAAAATTTGGTTTCGCGATCAAATTTTTTGCCCCATATCGACCCTCCCATTGTGTGACCAGTTTAACGTCTTTATGTTTTCGCAAGACAGAATTATTTAAATTTATGTATTTTTGTAGCCAAACCGATTGGTTGACTTTAAGAATTTTGTGTACTTTAGTAATTTTTAATCCCCGCTCAATACACCGTTTCAATTGTCTGTATAGGATAACGTAACCGGTTTTCGAAAAAAGTGTTGTCAGTAATTTTGATTGTTTGCCTCATGAGGGAACCATTTGTTCCGGGCACAGGGGTAAGTCTTTGTGGAGTTCATGAAGTTCGGGCGGGTACTCAATGTCCACTTCTAAAATATAACCAATTTCAGCATCATCTACTAAATCGGTTATATTCAAGTTGTAGAATTGATCTACGGGTACCCACTCGAATCCCCCGGTTGGAAGGGGAAGAGACCTCACCGCGCCATATAAGTTATTTACATCATAGTACATGATGTACTTATCAGGTTCGTCCGAATTATATGCATCACCCATGTACTTATTGTTAGCCTTTGAGTACCGGTTCGACACTTGGGCTACGCCACCTCGGATCCCCTTCTCAATAATCAAAACTTTGTCAATGTCCGTCAGTAATTCTAATGTCTGTTTAGTAATTTTGAGCATGGAATCAAAGGCCAGACCGGGGGAGGTATAATGATGTAAAGGCTCAAGCCCGTAAGTTTTTAAACAATTTTCCCGGAAATTTTCGAAAATATCAGCCAAATGTAGAACGTCAGTTTTCAGGTACAAGTCCGAATATTCCCCAAATTTTGAATGTTAAATGTATTCCAGACATTTGTAGCGTGCTCGTACTCGTTGTCTGAAATAGCTTCGTCAGTAAGTTTACTATAAAAATCGTCTTTAGTTGGTAATGTCGTGTCATTTAATTTTTCCCACGAATTTAGATAATCGTAAGGAAAAACACCTTTCCTCGTCAAAAGGCGGAAGGTCTCCTCCGAATCACAATGAGATTTAGTGATTCTTTTTTGGCTGTCGTCGAGGTATGAGGCCAACTTTTCGATTTTGTCAGCCATAAACCGGAAAGAATCTATAAATCTCAATTTGATTCTGGTATCCTTTACGTCTTTTGTGAAGGAAATATATTTTTCCTTATTTATTGGTAAAAGTGAAATGTTGCCCTCAAATGACGTAGCCAAGTGACGTATGATTAAGTGACTGTCGTAAGAAGACAAGCAATGAAAAACGACCGGTATAACGTGACTGTCCGTATAATTTAAGTTACAAGAATTATGACAAGGCCCCCGGTAGACCGAATTTAGATGTGAATGATCCATAATTTTGATATCGAAACTGGTAAACGGTTTTTCGCAAATGTGACAAAATTTCGCGTTGTCATGTTCGAATTTTTGCGCGGCAGTCAAAGGTTCCATGGGCTTCGGGTGAGATAGGATGTTATTCACCTCGTCGGCAATATGTTCAAGTTCCCGGACGAAACACTCCTGGCAATCACTACTCCGATACAATTTAAAACGTGAGAGACTATCATCATTTGAACATTTAAGATAATAGACGACACTAAACGCGGTATGGTTTTGTACATTTTGAGTATTTAAATTTAGATCAGTGTTCTCGTCACACGGTTCCAAAATGCATTCAAAATCTGCATAAACGGCGAACGGTATCCTCTCTTTAAAACGATAATTTTTAAACTGTAAAAATTTTTCTTGCTCACTCGGTAGCTCTACTTTGCAAGTATTTGTTCTATAATTGCAATATATTAAATGATCATCTAAAGACGCTGCTCTGTGAAATGATTGAGACAACGATTGCAAATATATTGTTGACCGTGACGTTTAGATATTTGTTTGAAAAATAAACGCGACATGTTTTTTATCCACGCAAAGTGGTAAACACGTGTTTCATCGTCATCGTTGTCGCTATCTTGAACCGAATTTGCCGGGATCATTAGTAAATTTATAACTCGTTTGCTATCGCTTTTACTCAAGCATACCGGTAGGACTTCCTTCTTATCAATGCCGTACACATTAATTGCCAAGTTATTTAGACGCTCTAATTTTGGAATTTGTTTCAAAGTTATAGGAAATTCTATGTCGTCAAATTTTAATATGTCACGAAAATCGGGATATGACGAAGTTCTATATATATGTGCTTTAGCTGGATGTAGAGCAGAGACTATGCTCCATAAAACGCAATATTCATCATTATTCTTTACGTTAACAATACAATTTTTTCTTTTAATAAACTCGGGCATCTCGACGTACGTTGACGAGCCCACGGTAATCGGTGAATAATTATTTATATTTACACGCAACCCGATAATTTCCAACAAAGTCCAGCCGCTATTACGATGTTCAAAGCTTTCGAGTTTGTGTAGTATAGGTTGAATAACATTGTCTTCCCACCACTGTTTTATATTTGTACTGCGGTCAATAATTTCGTTTTTTGTCCCGAATGATTTTAAATCTACTTCCCCGTCATTTAATTTTACGAAATTTCCTTCAAAAACTAAATTTACTTTAATTAACGAGTCTTTTAAAGCATTCTTCGCTTTTATAGAAAAACTACGAAATGATTTTTTTAGAAACTGTTTAGGTTCCTTGAGACTAACGTTCACGATGATTCCCGACCGCACACGACTCTTGAAGCACGATTTCACATCTTGCCACACCAAATTCTTCTTGTTGGGACGCACTACCGAACCTCCGGACACTTTATTTTTAATTTTCAGTTGTTTTAGCTGTTCACGATAATATTTCAGCACCGCCAAATTGTTTTCCAAACGGAATATATTCTCGTTCTTATCAATCTTGTGAATTTTAATTTTGATTGCATCGTTTAATAAATTAATGTTTTTATTTATAATTTTGATGTGTCCGTTGATCTCGTCATCGGTCTTCAACAGAGTCAACGATTTTTTGGTCAGTTTAATAATTTTACTGCTGACATCACACACGGTCTCGGCAACTGACATTTTGTATTTCAATAAAAAAAAGTTTAACACGACTTTGAAAAGCAAAGAAAACTATCACATGCACTCGAACAAATTTCGAAAACAAATGAGACCTTTTCACGAGCCCACAGGCTTTTATAGTCGACGCGTTCGGCTATTTCCGGTTATAACCGGTTATTTTCGGTTATATCCAGTTTTGCATCAAAGCCTCTGAAACGCCGAACAGATAAAGCCATTGCACAACATTATGCAACATTATGAAATATTTCATCATCAGTTTATCTACAAGTTCCCACGCTAGGACCACAGTTACAGGTTGAAACTTGTTTAAAAGCCAGGCAAAATTCCAAGAAAAGAGTAATAAATCATATATTTGTTTACATAACGGTAATATAAACAACGCTTTGGTCACGTATTTTCCAAGAAATACATCTATATACCAATTTCCGAAAAAAAATTATGGCGAATACTGCCTTTGAAGTTTGTTTACATAACTGCTTAAAAACCAGACAAAATTCCATGAAAAGGGTAATAATTCATACACTTGTTTACATAACTGTAATAAAAACAGCACCTGGACTGGAAATGGTGATGACGTCATCATTGTTTTCCAAGAACGTGAGTCATGCTAACCTCTACAATAAAAAATAGCTGCTTTTATTTTTTCAAATAGGTCAAATGTGAAATCCATTTAAAACATACTCTAATAATAGCATAAACTAACCTTTCACAACTCATATTTATACGTAAATATTCGATTGTCGGTGTAATATTATTTTATGTGATAATAACATGATTAAATTTTGTTTACTTTATAGTCACGTTCTCATATGAAGCCGGAGAAATATGTTTATTTATATTAAAAAATTAAACTTTTTATGCATCCAAGAGGGTATCAAAGCAAACGCTAAAACTGGACAACTCATATGTGTTGATTTGACATGGGATTTATTTTTTAAATAATATTTTTGTCATGAGTACTTTTAGTCGATTTTTATCTGAAGCCTCCGCTTTTGTTTATATTAACATCTTATCTGGTATTAGTCATACACAGCTCTGGCCACATTCCAGGAAAGTTACATCATCATGTTGTTGTTGTTATCTTAAACCCACGCGCGCGCTCGTTTCTTATATTTTCTACCTTATAACAAAAAGATTAATACCAAGAGACCGTCGCCGCTGCCGCCGCCGCCCCCCGCAGCCCGCTGCCGGCTTCCAGCATCGTAGGCCGTATACGGCCGCCTGCTCCCCCCTATGACGCAGGCATCCCACTGCTACCCCACACGCCGGCACCCCGCTGCCGCCCCACGCGCCTTCACCCCGCTGCCCCCCGCCGCTGCTCATGCACGCACCTGGTACCGCCTCTGACGTCACGCTCCTCGATGCCGGCCTCCTGGTGGTCATTGCCGATGACGGACCCTGGCTTCTTCTTCTGCATTCCGCACCTGCACCCCGCTGCCCCCGCCGCTGCTCATGCACGCACCTGGTGCCGCCTCTAACGTCACGCTCCTCGATGCCGGCCTGCTGGTGGTCATTGCCGATGACGGACCCCGGCTTCTTCTTCTGCAATCCAGATCCCCCACCCCCGCACCCCACTGACACTTCTTCAGCGTGACCATGGAGCTACTGCTGGAGACCAGGTGCTAGCTTCGGATGGCGGCAGCCCGGTGGTGACCTTGAAGTGGTCCAAAGTGCCCACTGCTCTACTACTTATTTGTAATAACACAAACTACAAACAATAATTTATTTCTGGAATTCTTTCTGCGAGTTCCTGTGGGGATAAATATATAGAAATGAGTTTTACATACTATAATCTAAATTTGAATCCAATATGAAATATCTCAACAAAGTTAACAAATATGCAACAAGTGTAAAAGAAGACATTGTTAATGAATTACACAAGCCTGACAGAATCAATTTCAGAAGACGTAGAACCGTAATAAAAGGTCTGAATGATTTAATACAAGCTCATTTAATTGATTTGATACCATATTTAAAGGAAAATAATGGATATAAGTATGTTCTAATCGTTATTAATTGTTTTTCTACATTCGTATGGACAAAACCTCTAGTAAGCAATTCAGCGCAAGATGTTACAATTGCAATGAATATGATTTTACGTTTTAAAAAAATTCCGAAAAATCTGCAAACTGACATTGTCAACGTGTTTGGCTTCTGAACACTAACTTGGGCTCGTATAACTACTTCAAACCCTACATTGCGTCGCTACGCCAACGCATTCGTTTTTGTTTTACACCAACTTTGGCTCGGAAATGAGTTGTCTGAGCTTTGGCTAGTGCTGTGACCTTAACAAAAACGCCGATACAGTTAGAGCGGGTCGTGAGGTTCGTAGGTGTTGGGGTCTATCTCATCCGAGATAGGTTCGAAGCAATGAAAGTAATGCCCGAGCAGTATCAAAATTAAAAGAAATTGAGGAAAGTGGGAGATGATTCAAAAGAAATTTAATTTAAAAAAGTTTTAAAAATTTATATCAGGTGCCAGTAAATTTTGAAGTGAATCTACAAACTTTTAGTTTCCTAACCGGATTCCTCTTAAATCTAGTTCAGGTATGTATAACTGTGGATCCTTTCTGATCCTGAAGGTAAGTTGGAAAAACAATTTCTGCAAAAATATTTTCCTTGAAAAATAAAGAACTAAGTTCCTATTTGAATTTAAAATTTTTTATATAAAAAAAAATTTCAAAAAATTATGTTTTTTAAAAAAAACTAAGTTTTACTAAAAAAAAAGTTTATTCAGAAAATATATTTCTGTTATGTGCGAAAAGTAAAATTTGAGTTCAAAAAAATTTTATTTTAAAAAATTATCCAAAAATCTTTTTTCGAAAATTTATTTTCGACTAAAAAAAATTTTTTATTATTATTATTAAAACTTGTGAAGGTTTTCTTCAAGAAAAACAAGTTTAAGAATGGTATAAAATATATTACAATAACTGTACAAATAATATTTTTCTAGAAGAGAAAAATGGCAATGAGATTAACACTGTTAAAAACCTATTAATCTAACAAAAATAAGTAAGTGATTCGCTGGAATAATCTCTGCAACGAAAATCCAGGAAACAACAAATTCAACTACCAGACCGTAGAAAAAAGAGTACTAGGTATATGAAAATGAACGTTACTAAACTTATTTGACTTATTACAAAAAAATCGCGGAGCTTTTACTAACCACTTTTTATGTAATCCTCTGTATAATCCTTTCGGCTTTTCCGAAAAACTGCACTAAAAAACTTTGTCGGTTTAAGTTCCGATCCAACTCTTTAATTACTGAAGGTAATTAGACAATTTAACGAGCACTTTGTATGTCGAAGACTAGTAAGACTCGGAGCAATCACACAAGGTTACTTTCGAAGATTTGTTTCACTTTATTCCCCGTAATTGCGGATGAAGACTAACTTTGTAACTTGCTGGAAGAAATTGGTTGTAAACTAAGAATCAGACCAATTGAACTTCGGTGATGAACT
>NW_019417192.1:0-15558 GCF_000390285.2 Anoplophora glabripennis | reverse complement strand
TTAACAAATATGCAACAAGTGTAAAAGAAGACATTGTTAATGAATTACACAAGCCTGCCAGAATCAATTTCAGAAGACGTAGAACCGTAATAAAAGGTCTGAATGATTTAATACAAGCTGATTTAATTGATTTGATACCATATTCAAAGGAAAATAATGGATATAAGTATGTTCTAATCGTTATTAATTGTTTTTCTAAATTCGTATGGACAAAACCTCTGGTAAGCAAATCAGCGCAAGATGTTACAATTGCAATGAATATGATTTTACAACGTTTTAAAAAAATTCCGAAAAATCTGCAAACTGACATGGGAAAGGAATTCTATAATGAGAATTTCAAGAAACTGATGAAAAAATATAATATTAACCACTACAGTGTTTATAGTACGAAGAAGGCTTCGATTGTGGAACGTTCCATTAGAACTATAAAGAATATGCTTTGGCGTTCTTTTAGTTTAGCAGGAGAATATAAGTGGACTCATATTTTAGATAAAATTGTTGATAGATATAACAACACTGTCCATTCTACAATAAGGATGAAACCAAATACAGTTACATCAAGGAATGAGAAATCATTATTAAAGTCAACATATACTCATTTAAAAATTGCTGATAAAATAACAAAATTTAAAGTAGGCGACCATGTGAGAATTAGCAAATATAGAGAAGCTTTTAAGAAAGGTTACACACCAAATTGGTCTAGCGAAATATTTATCATTAGGAAAATAAGATTAACGAATCCCACAACATATTTATTGCAGGATGAGAGTGGTAAAGAAATAACAGGAGGCTTCTATGAACTGGAATTGCAAAAAGTAAAACATCCTGACGCCCACTTAGTTGAAAAGATGTTACGAAAAAAGGGAAATAAAGTTTTTGTCAAATGGTTAGGTTACGATGACAAACATAATTCCTGAATTGATAAAAATAATGTATTGTAACATGTTATATTGTATAAGAATTGTAATAAACAAGAACAAATAAATGATAAAACTTTCTGTATTTGATTTTTAATTAAATCATCAACCCTACTACTAATGATAGATCCATACATAAGTAATACTTCTAGTCAGCACGAACGGTCATCAACCTCTACCGCGCAGACGTCAGCCGATGTGACGTAGCCGGCTGAAAGCTATGCCGATCCTGCTCCAGTCGCCATCTTGAATTGTGGAGCAGAATCGGCACAGCTATTCTACTCCTAGGCATTTTATGGAATACCTATAGCATAACCGGCAATGTATGAATAAGTTGATAGAAGACGTGGTGATGCTCGAAATATTCAAGCTATTGTCATGAATATCACAGACGATAGACTATACCAGGTCGGTACTAAGCAAGGAGTTGTTAAGTCGCTTTATTCTAGATCTCAGTCTACAGTTTGCCAAAAAGAATTTTTAAACATAAAAGATGTTCCTGATAATGAAATTACACTACGTTCAGTTGCAATTTTGCAGTCTACCGGAACGGGTCAAGGATTTGTCAAATGCAGTTGCAAAAAGAACTGTGAAGCAAAGAAGTACTTATGTGATAAGAAGAAAACACATTGTTCTAGTACATGTCACTCAAGTCTACCTTGCAAAAATAAATAGAAAAATCTATTCCCATTTACTTTTAAAAACTACATGGTTTGTTAAGTTCCTGTTAAGTTTCTTATGCAAAATATTTCTTTATTCCGAATAAAAGTTTAATTTCTCTCTTTATATCTTTGATTTTTCACCTTTCCTAATATTACATTGGCATTCTATAGAATTCCTAGGCATTCTATAAAATAACTAGGTAAAGTATACACAAATATTTAAATTTAAACAGATTTCATACATTTCCTAAAATCGTCAGTCATTTTATAAAATACATAGGTTTTCTATAAAATGCCGGAGTTTTAAACTCTGCCGGTAACAGACACACTTAATTTTTTTTTAATTATGTTTTCTAGTTCTGGTTCTCGTTAGTTTACAACAAATTTCCTAGATGTTTCCGATGTTCACTTCTTTCATTTTAATTCTACAAAAAAAATTGCCACCATTCCGACAATCTGTTTGACTCGTTGTTCTTGCTCTCACTCGATATCAGTACTTCCGCATATCTGTATCGTGTTTCCTAAATTAATAGTTTTCACACATAAAGTTTAAATTATGATGAGGTTCAACACTAAAATTAAATGCAAAATAAAAATGAATAACAAAAAAATTCTCCTGATGCAGCTGTTGTTTTAAAAATTTTTGGTTTTTCTTTTCTTTTATATTATACATGGAGTTGGTTGCTCTTAGGTATGTATTAACAAAATATTATCGTAAAAATAAAATTGTAAATCATTAAGTTGTTTTATATTTTCCGGTTTCCGGTACAAGTATGACTTGTACAAAATAATGTTTTTTTTGAAAAATATTCTTTGAAAAAGTTCCCGATCGGGAGCGAAACGTTAGAATTTAATAAAAAATTATTGCTGCTGTTTTTTTATCATTTTGACCAGCGGTCAAACTAGAACCTGATACCTAAGAAAAATAATTCCCAATTATATATCAGGGTGTCTCACGCTGACAAGACATATTTCAGAGACTACTTCGATTTTAATTTTGAAAAATTTTAGGGAATTTTTTTGGGCAATAGTGTTTTTGGGCATGCTCTTCTCAACTAAAATATTCGCGTCCACCTAACGCTTCCGGTTATACCGGAAGTTAACGTCATCTTCATTATTTTAAATGGAACACCTTGTATATTATTGCAATTTTGGATTCTACGTCAATTTTTAGATGAACTTTCATAAAGGTTTCCTATTCTTAAATTTAACCGTGTTTGATATAATTTATTTAAAAAAATTAAAAAAGCACTGCCTAATTCAATAAGCTGTGTATTCTAAAATAATAAAGTTAAAGCGATAAAATTTGTAGGGGACAAAACTAAAACTCTAAGCTTCCCTAACATAATTTCAAAATGACTTAATGTCATACAGGGTGGTAGAAATTTAATGCCGAATTTAGTCAAGTTTAAACCATCTTAACTTATTTTTTTTAATGGAACACTGTATATTTTTGCGCTACCTGATTGATTTTGTTCTCTTTCAAGTGTTATAATGGTTCCCTATACCTATCTCTTTTAGTTTTGAAGGTATTTACTGTTTTTCGTGCAGTCAACGGATATTGCATAATTTCTTGCGAGCATGGCTGTGAAATTTTTAGTGGAACTTCAAAACAAGCACCTAATCTGTCACCAGTTTATTGTTATCAATTTTATCGCTCTAACTTTATTATTGTAAAATACACATCTTTTTTAATTAGGCAGTGCTTTTTAAAGTAAAAATTAGTTAACAGAAGACCAAAATTATGGATATATGACAATTATATTTACAAAAATGAGATGAAGGAATGACAATAAAATGGAATGAGTGATCTGGTTACACTAAATCTTCTGGACTACAAGAGTCACCTCATCAACAAAGTCTTACTAGGTAGATTCAGTTGCCGTCACTCCTAATACTTGCTAGACATTGCTGGACAGTAGCCAAGTAACTGATCAGGTGTCACTGGAAACCCCTAATTTTCAGTGATTGAAGTGAGCACAGGAGGACAGTCCGCAAACTCACACGATGACAACTCCCAAGCTGAGTACGATTCCTCGTCGTCTTGTCCAAGTGGCCAATGGTGGTTACATGAAAATAATTAGGGACGAGATCATAATGAACATACAAAATGGAAAGGCAAAGTGATAAAAATACAAGATCAATTCTGTCAATCTAGGCTAACTTATACTAAGGAATTATTAAATTTTAATCGGGTAAAGGCGAAAGTATCATCAAGTTTCATAAAAACTTTTGACGAAAGTTTGTACTAACAAAATAAAATAACAATAAAATTTAATAAACAAAATACCACCACGTACCTAAATAAACTTGAGCTCAATAGACAGTTCTACAATAAAAAATTACAATTAAAAATCATAAAAAATTGCAAAAGCTTGAGCTGACTACGCGAAGGAAAAAGTTCTAACAGTATTATGTTCTTTTACAAAACTGAAGTTATTAGCAAGTTACTAGAGGTAAGGAATGAACACCAATTCGAATTTAATAAAACAATTACGAATGATCATTACAAATAAAAATCATCAAAATCTGACAAAAACCAAAGTTAGAAAGTGTGACCAGACTCTAAATTATAGATAAAAATTTTGACCGTTTCTCCACTTTACAAGATGGCGCTCGAAATGGATATGACGCAGTATACTGAAAGTTTTAGGTGCGGTACCAACAAAAAATTGAAAAAAAAAAACGGTAACGAAAGACGTTAAGAACAGTGAATGAAAAACGTAGAAATTGCATTTTGCAATTACAAACTTAATACAAGGGAACAACAAAAAATAATCTCTATTACTCCGTGAACTTTGCTTTTATGTCCGCATACACCTACCTACACAGGTAAGCTCCACAAATTCAATGAGAAATGTTACGTAGTGCATTTCCTAGAGAGGTTCCTCAGATTTTGTCTTAAATTTACAAATATCCCCTCCACGAAAAATATGCAGTAGTTCCAACGGGAGTAAGAGTGAGATTCTCAAAAACTATAACAAAGTTATAAGACAGACTCTGATGGCACTAACAAAATGCATACAGGACGGGAACGACACTGTTCCAACCTCTAAACACGTGGCAGTTTTAAGACACGAGATCAACAAAAACACAGTATTTGTCCGAAATACACATACAACAATCACAATTATGATATTAATATTCTACACGGAAATTTACATAATTTAACAGGATGACTGATATTATATTAAATATTCTGAAATCCACCACGCCTTCAAAATTTTACAAGCGCTCTCTCGCGTCGTGAGAAACCGAATCCTGTTGTTGTTCTCACTATACACAGCGCTACTCTGGTAAAGATGTTAATAAGATTAGGTAACCATTCTAACACAAGATATCACAGAGTGATGAGTGAGTCTAATAAATATTAAATTGAAAAATATATTGATGAAAAAATGTACTTACTGTTAGTAATTAAACAATGGAACGAACAGTTGGTTTGTTACAAATTGTAGTGTTTGTTTTTTCTGAACTATTTGATGTAGATTTGTCTGTAAATTACTTTGTCTTCTTTGTGGTTTTTCGTTGATTCAAATTGATTTTAATTTACAAATTTTGTTAACATTTGAAATAGCAATTCACCTTTAAATGGTTGTATTTTTGGTTCGATAATATTGCAAAAAAATTAAAGCCTCAAGAGGCTCTTTTATTTTTATAATTCAAGCAAACACATGTACTCCAGTCGAATTAGATCATAAAACATAACAACTTATTACAAAATTACGAAAAATTATTAGTAGACATTTTATTGCGCTTTATGACGAGGAAAGGTATGTAGAATGATAATATCAAAAAAGTAACTCGAAAGAAGTGACGCTAAGCTGACAAATTGCAAATAAGTTGAAAAATTACATGTTTTCTATTTTTCTACTGCCCATGAAAATCTAGACAACCTCTCGGAAAATTAGTTATTTTGTGTTGTAGGCAATTAAATTATCTACAATTTAAGGTACCTAAAAGTCATTTTTCACCTATTTGTTAACCGTAAAATAAAGGTTGAACGCGGAAAAATCAGTTTTCGAAAATTGCGCATTATCATTGTAAAAAGCAATGGATGTTGATGAAATTTAAGGAAAAGACGGTCAATCCAGTGATCAACATGTGAACTAAAGGCCAATTCGATTGACCGTGAAATTGTTGCTCCATGCATTTGTTAATTAATTTTGTTCGTTTTTTTTGCAACTAAGAATTGTTTAATTACTAAATGTTAATTGTAGAAGTTAATATCGTAAATACAGACTCGAATTGATCCAAAGAAACGTATTAAATTAACGTTTAGTTAATTAATTAATTAAACAAGTAGTTGCGAAAAAACGAACGAAATTAAATAAAAATACCTGGAGCAATAATTTCACGGTCAATCGAATCGGCCTTAATTGATCACTGGATTGACCTTTTTCTTAAATTTCATCAACATCCATTGCTTTTTGCGATGATGATGCGCAATTTTCGAAAACTGATTTTTCCGCGTTCAACCTTTATTTTACAGTTAACAAATAGGTGAAAAATGACTTTTAGGTACCTTAAATTGTAGGTAGTTTAATTGCCTACAACACAAAATAACTAATTTTCCGAGAGGTCTTCTAGATTTTCATGGGCAGTAAAAAAAATGAAAAACGTGTAATTTTGCCACTTGTTTGCAATTTGCCAGCTTAGCGTCACTTCTTTCGACTTACTTTTTTGCTATTATCATTCTACATACTCTCCCCCGTCATAAAGTGAAATAAAATGTTTATTAATATTTTTTTACGTCCACAGTACAATTTCACCGAGTAACACACAACTATTTGTAATTTAGCGCAGGAGAAGCCATATATTTTTCTGTTTTCAAGTTTTCCGGTGTAGTTGTAGTATTTCAATAATGACTGTTGTACTGTATTTGATCAAACATATTAATTTGACGTTATGATTAATTATGATGAATTATTACATGCAAATATGTCTGCACTGTTATTATATGTGTGATTTTTCTAGATGATCCAAAACTATTATATATTTTTTGCCGAGTTCATTTCATTCCATTTATTTTTACTTTATAAATAAAATTAGTACAATTAAAATTTAATTAAAAATATTTGCTTAATTTAAACCAATTTTAACTTAATTTCAATGTATAATAAAGTTGTTTTGTGTCAAAGGCATTTTGTGTTACATACTATATTGTAGGTAATTATTTTTTAGGGTAAATTGCTAGTTATTAATGTTGGAACTGGAATTGTAATTAGCAATCAGAGTCTAGTTCTACAGGGCGTTTCCAGAGCAACTGCAGGAAATTACACGTGCGTTGGTTACAACACGGAAGGAGAAGGAGAAAGCAACGCATTTTACCTTAACGTACTATGTATGTATTATTGTCTGTTATAGTTTCTAGTCCGGTCAAAATAGACATTTCAAATAACGAAAATTCCCACAGAGCTAAATTTTGGTGCAGACCTTAGGTACACCATTAGAAATAAAGTATCAAAAGTCCCCATCGATCCCATGTGTACTAAAAAAGTTATTCGGGGTCAAAGGTCAAAATTTTGAGGTTTTTTGAATTTTTTCCGAAAAGGGTAGGTTTTATCAAAAAAGTAGCCCTGACAAAAATTATAGATCTTAAAATTATCTATAAAAATGGTCCTTATACTTTTTTTCTAAGAATCGCCATTCCTAGGATATCGCGATTCTAATAGTTGAAGGAGTCACGTTCTACATGAAATGCATACATTTCCACACCACCTGTGAGATTAAGGTGATTTTAATGTGGTTTCCCCGGCAGGCCTACTCTACGAACTGTTATGACGGAATTTTCAGCACAATACTCTTTTAACTGCATGATTATTATTGATATTGGTATTGGTTATTGACTTTAACTGTAGTTCTGATTTCTTTTGATATTTTGGCTTTGGCAATTAGTACACGCTGGAGAACACAGTAACCCTACTCTTCTACAGCCACATTTAGCACTACTACCTTTTTTGCAATTGCAAAAAATAGTGCTTAGGAGTTTTTCCGGAGCAGGTGCGAGTAAAGTTTGAATGGGTTCCAAAGTATTATCTGTTAATTTCCAATCCCAGTCTTCTGGGTTCAGTTGATTGCCTAGCCATGTTTGAACTTGATAGTATACTCGATACAAGTGTTGATTAATAGAAGCCGATGTATTAAGTGCCTGACTATGTAATATACGTGGCATGTATGTGCATATCATGTAGAATGTGACTCCTTCAACTTTTAGAATCGCGATATCTCAGGAATGGTGATTCTTAGCAAAAAAAGTATAAGGACCATTTTTGTAGATAATTTCAAGATCTATTGTTGTCTGGGCTACTTTTTGATAAAACTTACCATTTTCGAAAAAAATCCAAAAAACCTCAAATTTTGAGCTTTGACCCCGAATAACTTTTTTAGCACACATGGGATCGATGGGGACTTTTGACACTTTATTTCTAATACTGTACCCAAGGTCTCCACCAAAATTTAGCTCTGTCGGAATTTTCGTTATTTAACCACTATTTTTATGACTAATTTGACCGGACTATTGATTTATTGCTATTGTTTTATTACTTTTAATTATAGCCTGCTTCATATATCATGTGCAAAAACGTAATTACATTAAAACGTTTTACTTAGAAGTTTAATGGTAATTCAAAAATGTAGTCAAAACTTGGTGTAAGATAACTTTTCTTAATGTTGTATTAGCACCTTTTCCTAACTAGAATGACGTTTACACGTAATCAAGTCAGTGGGGGCTGGTAACCACAAATTCTAAATTATCTCACAAACGGCTCGTTTGTGGATCCATGTTTACTTTTTGATTCTAATATCGGGTAGGTACTTATAGCTGTTTCAAATATACAGGATAATATTACTTTAAGAGTCCGTTCTCTGTACACTGCTAAGGTATCGCTGCGGGGTCGGGTGCACGGGCGTTACAGCTGGAGGCGGAGACTATCGCTCTTCCACTACGATGATTTTACAGTGGACGTATTTAGATTGATTTAAACGAGCCACTAACGTTACAATTTTTACTTCAATAATTGTGTCAATTAGAATTAATACAATTATTGTACCGCAATTGTACAAACAAATTTCATCGCAATACAAAATTGAATAACCGACATCTCGCGGACGTCAATTTAACGCTCCTCCTCTTTTTTGGTTTTATGAAAAAAAGTTATTCTTGATGAAGAATTCTGCATGGCCTAAAACCCAAAATGAAATAATCAGATTTCAATTTTTTGCAGTCGTATACGAGGTTTGTCGAAAAATGTAAATTTTGCTCAAGAGTAAAGTACCTTTATTTTTTAAAATATCGACAATCGTTATTAAAAGTAGTTCCAAATAGAAAACTACGGTCAGATATCCAATATTATCCATTTACCATTAAAAAACAGATTTTGTTATTCTTACAAACTCTTCTCCGTATTAGCATTGATAATTTACGTCTAGAGATAGACATTAAATCTAACAGGTAAGGTAGTCGGATTTTTGTAATTTTTGATATTTATGGTACGTGTAGTTTGGACCTTGAATAACAATTTTTCGAAGTAGTTCTACGCTACGTTCATAATTTACCGAGATAATCGATTTTGAAGTTTTACCTGACAGCTAAATCCACTAGATGTGACACATTCTTCAACTGGGAGCGTGGCCTAATAGGTAGCGTTCGGAACTGACAGTCACGAGATCGCTGGTTCGAGCCCTTGGCGTGAAATTTTTTTTTTTTCATAACGCACCATATGGTATTTTATTATTTTTTTCATCTCGAAAATTATGAACAAACGAAATATTATAATAAATACTTATGTATATGTAGGAATATTCTTCAAATATTTCATTAAAAAGCACAATTGGCTGATAAACAATATTTATTATGAACCAACAATAAGATTTCATTACAAAAAAAAAACAAACGAGGTCAGGTAGGATGTTCTTTTATTTTATATTTATGTTACTGACATTTTACGCAGTGTGGCACGAGCCAGAATAGTAGTTATCATAAAAAAATGGGAAGCAGAAATTTTTTAAGCATCTAGCTTCCTTTCTTTTTCTTTTTCTGATCTCGAAAATTATGAACAAACGAAATATTATGAGAACTGTATGTAGGAATATTCTTCAAGTGTTTAATTAACATTTTGAGCTAGGTTGTGTAGGTCGTCCGCCGTGTTTAAAAAAACAACACCTGCTCGGGCATAAAAAGTTTCTACTTCCCATGTTTCTATGATAACTCATTCTGGCTTATGCCACACTGCGTAAAATGTCAAATACTAAAAATAAAACAAAAAACCTACCTGGCCTTGTGTGTTTTTTTTTTAAAGAAACTTTATTGTTCATTCATAATGAATACTGTTTATCAACCAATTGCGCATTTTAATGAAATATTTGAAGAATATTCCTACATATACATAAGTGTTTATTATAATATTTCGTTTGTTCATAATTTTCGAGATGAAAAAAATAATAAAATACCACATGGTGCGTTATGAAAAAAATAAAATAAAAATGTCATGCGACGGACTCGAACCAGCGATCTCGTGACCGTCAGTTCCGAATGCTAACTATTAGGCCACGCTCCCAGTTGAAGAATGTGCCACATCTAGTGGATTTAGCTGTCAGGTAAAACTTCAAAGTCGATTATCTCGGTAATTTATGAACGTTGCGTCGAACTACTTCGAAAAATTCTTATTCAAACTACACGTACCATAAATATCAAAAATTACAAAAATCCGACTACCTTACCTTCTCCTGTAAGATGCACTTACAAACCAATGGAATTTTTGATAGCAAACATCAAAACGCTAGTTACAATTTATAAAATACAAGAACTGGCAGCTCTGTTAACTTCTTAGGAGAAAATTTAAATAGTTTTGATTGTGGGAGATGATTATAAAACTCATCAAGAAGCGGCAGTGATTTTTAATAACAGGCATCCGAATAGAAATCTCGTATACGAGAATATGTTCAATATGATCAAAAATAATTAAAAATCGTCAATACTTATCAACGAGCACTCGATCATAAATGAGGTATTTCACTAGTATGACCAGGTGCATTTGGAAACAAAAAACGTATACTTTCTCAAAAAAAAACGGCAAAAAACGAAAACGGGATTATGTTGTACTGTATAAAGTAAATATACTATTACTACTAATAATTTCATTGATACCGCTGATAGTGCAGTAAAAACACTTATTAAAAAATACATTTTTTAGTTTTTCCCTCGAAATAACGTTGCCTGGCTGTGCCGTACAACCTTTAACTCAAGATAGTTTTTATATCAATCTCTGATATATCTCATTGGATGCAAAAACTTCTACCAATGAAAATAAAAGAATCAAACCCCGCAAGATCGATTAATTCAATACTCTCTCAATTATTGAGAACGTATAGATTATCACTGACTAGATATTTCTTTGAACTCCGGTCCTGTCCGCAATTACCAATCTCTAAGCCCATCCCACTGAGTAAAACACACGTGGTTGCAGCATTTAAAATATATTCGTTTCTGAAGTTGTAGACGTTCGGGATTTAGCATAGAATTTTGAGTAATTTTTATCAAATCAATATAATTTTGGTATCATTACAAAGCTAAAAGATAGACACACTTCCCTTTTGTAAGCAAATAAATTGTAAATATGACGATTTCTTGCATAGTTTACTCTTTAAATTTAAACAATTAGAAACCAATTTTGAAAAAATTGTTACAAGACAGCATTAGGAAAACACTTTGTCTTTCGATTGTTTTTTTATTTGGGCCGTTATGTTTATTCGTTTTCCAAATATGTGTTATGGGCTGAACTCTTAAAATGGGTTTATTTCAAGCGCGCGACGGACTCTTAAATACAGAAACTGCAGGACTAGATTCATTATAAAAAAATAAGTAGAGTTTGCTCTGTAAACTTTTTTCCTGCGGAACTCGATATTCGAGATACAGGGTAGGTATTAAAGTTTACAAAAAAATATATATTCTCTGCTATATCATCATAATGCGCTTACGGAATTGAATGAAATTTACTACAGCGCATTAACTTAATTAGACCTTTTATTGAATGTAATATTAACCTTGTGACTTTAACCAGTTGCGTGCTACTGGAGGTGCCGCCCCATTTTGCTAAGAAAAAAATACGCCACTGGCGGTTTTTTGTAACGAGCGTTCAAATAAAAACGTGGTCGAAGTTGGCTCTGACACATTGGACGTAGGGAGTAGCTTATAGCGACCAACTTAACCTCATTTCTCAACGAGCTGTATAGCAGCTGTCAGTTTCAATAACGTTAATGACTATATAACTTTATTTTAAAGAATAATCGTGATAACAATAACAAACAATTAAAGGAGCTGCGGAAAGTGTCCCCCTCCTTGTTATAACAATAAATTAAAGCAGCTGCTGAAAGTGTCCCCCTCCTTGTTCCAAGCACTTTTCACACCTGTTCCTCAAAGAATTAAAGACATTTTCTAAGATGCTCGGGGTATTGTTAATTTCACGAATCTTGTCTATAAGTCGAGCCTGCAGATGGTTTAAATCAGGAATAGGCAGTTCAAAAATAGTGTTTTTAAGGTAAGGCCACAAAAAGAAATCACACGGCGTAATATCACATGACCTCGGTGGAAATTCATGTTCAGCATTGAGACTTATTAGTCGATTTTGGAAAACTTCCCTCAACATATTCATCGTCTCGCCTGCCGTATGTGCCCTTGCGCCATCTTGTTGAAAGTAAAAGTTTGTAATTTCGTTTTCTTCCAGCTGGTTAACAAAAGGAGCGATAATTTCTTCTCTATACCTTTGCGCAGTAAGAGTACCATTAAAAAAAATAGGTCCATAAATCCTCCTTCGATTGAGAGCACACCAAACTCCAATTTTTTGAGCGTGTAGAGGGCCCTCGACAAAAAAGTTATCTGGTTTTTCAGAAGACCACATTCTCATATTCTGTGAGTTTACGTAACCACTTAAATGAAACCAGGCTTCATCAGAAAAAAAGGTGATATTATGAAGTTCACCGTAGTTGTTTAAAAACCATTCACAAAATACAGCCCGTCGCGGAAAATCAACTTCATGAAGTTCTTGCTGACAAGTTAAACGATAGGAGAACAAACGCAAATCTTTTTTTAACACTGTGTGGCAGGTACCGACTGATACTCCCACCATTTGTGATAAAACACGTACAGAAGTTCTTGGCGCATTTTCCATTATTTGTTGGACATTTTCTTTTAATTCTTCAGTCCGCTTTTTAGGTCGGCCGCTTCCTTCTTTTCTTGTTACACTGCCCGTTTCACGAAAAACATTAACACAACGCTGAACTGCACTTTGAAAAATTTTGTACTCAACAACGCCGGGAAATTGATTTTGAAATTCTATGAAACATTCCTCAATAGAATACTTCCATATTCCATCAATCTTGCGTCCATTTCTAAAGTAGGACTCTATGATAAACACTTTTTGTTCTTGAGAAAACACCATTTTAAACGCTTTTTAAAACGAAAATATTCAAATTGATAGCGGCGATATAGCGCTTTGACAGATGACGTTTAAGTTCATTTGCTATACGCTACGCCCTACGTCCAAATTTTCAGAACCAACTTGACCACGTTTTTATTTGAACGCTCGTTAGAATTAATATTACATTCAGGTACTGTTACGTTAAATGAATGAAAAATGTTTCTTGGTGTCTTTTAATAATATCAGCCGTTTAGGAGATATTTGGGCTTGGTTTTACGTTTTATTTGAATTTGAATAAAAAATATCGAAACTAAATAATAAAATAACATTAGGTCGAGTAAGTAATTAAGTAACGAGTCCTACAACAATAATTGTCCAAAACGAAGTCCTTCCGCATCGATACACTTTTGACATTTACTAATCTATTTAAAGAGGAACTTATCATGACATGATTGTCCCTGAGGAGATTACACAATTTTCGTTTATTCTTTGCCACAATTCGTCTCGTGATCATAAGCCGAACAAGGACTGCAACTTCAGAAATAAATAAACAGAGCTAGTTATAATACTAAAACGAGCTCATCGTAAAGCTTACTAACTGATAAAGCAGACAAAAGATTCAACTTTTGCTGATGGATTTTAAACAAATATGAGTAGGTGGTTTAAATTTGCGCGTTATAGTCGCCAAATAAATAGATTATCTCCTAAACGGATGCTACTATTAAAAAATACCAGGAATCACTTTTCATTCATTTAATGTAACAGTACCTGAATTTAACATTATTTCCACAAAAAACTGCAGTGACGTATTTTTTTCTTGAGAAAACGGAGCGGCACCTTCAGTAGCACGTCATTGGTTAATGCCACGAAGTTAATATTACATTCAATAAAGGGTCTAATTAAGTGAATACACTGTAATAAATTGCATTGAAATCGTTCAGCGTAATATGAAGATTTGACCGAAAATATATATTTTTTTTGGAAACTTGAACACTCACTGTATCTCGAATACCACGTCCCCAAGGAAAAAAGTTTATAGAGCAAACTCTACTTATTTTTTAGCAACTAATCTATTCCTACAGTTTATGTATTTAAAGAGAAATCACCCTGTATACAGGGTGATTCAGTCAAGATGTCATTAATTTTAACCACGTTTTCGGAAGGGTTAATAAAGACAGAAAATCGGAAAGAAATGTTTTACTCGACATTTAAAAATGAAGGAAATCAACCCATAACTCCCGATAAGAGGGCGGCCATGCTAGATGCCCGGATGCTCGGAAAATTTTGTAACGTAATGTCACGAATCAATCGTCGCCTGAAGCGAACAGCGTTGCCAAGTTCAGATAATGATCTATGGTTCAGATTTACTTTTGAATTCCGCGTTAAATGTATGCAAGTAAATAAAGGAGCATGCTGCATTTTATTATAAATAATTTTAACAATTGTATTAACTTAGTGCAAAATGTTTTAACAAGCCTGACTTCTCGAAGTCAACTTTCGTTAAAAGAAAATAAATAAAGCAGAGGTTTGTAGGTACACCGTATTTTATTAAATAAAAAAGTCGGCACACTAAATACCTGAATATACAAAATACACTACACACGGTTACAAAATCATTAACAATTTAAATATTTTATTCAAATCTACCACCCCTCATATCTCCCGCATTTTTCCCGCAAAGGAGTGAATATCACACCATAAAGATGGAGAGAGGATGTGGATTGGAAAGACACACGAAACCGTTAGTTTAGTTTACTTCCATAAAGTGTCGGCCGTGAAGGCTTTGTATACGAATGCCGAATATGTGGATATGGTGATTGTATACGGAGAGTGTGTACAGAACGCAAATGCCGCTGCAATTGAATATAGCAGGCGTTTCCCTGATCGACAGAACTTCCCAAGTCCGCGAACAATTGTACAAGCCGTTCAGCATCTTCGTGATACTGGGTCTGTCATACCGCGCAGAGAACGTGCAGGACATGGACAAAATGACTTAAATGCGATAGAGGCTGTTTTAAATGTAGTCGAGGAGCAGCCTACTATTTCCACAAGAACAATTTCAAGACGACTGAAGATATCACAAACCAAAGTTTGGCGGATATTGCGCGAGAATTCACTCAACCTGTACCATTTTCAAAAAGTTCAAGCTTTAGAACCAGCTGATTTCCCCAATCGTCTTGAATTTTGCAATTGGTTTCGAAATCGAAGTGTAGAAGAACCTAACTTTATTAACAACTTTATTTAAACAGGTAAAAAACATACTACTTTCTCAAAAACAGTAAGTACCTACCTAGGTTACACCAAAGTTTACATTTATTATGTAAACTTTGGTTATACGCAACTGCATATTGAACAATAAATTGAAATATTAAAACTGTGTATTATTTAACATAATAAATTATAAAACGTGAAAACGTTAATAATATTAAAAATGATAAATTAGTAGAGTATGTTGGAGAGTTCTAATCCACCCCCACCCCATTTTACCCCCCCACCACCACTTTTTTTGGCCCAGCCAATCAGAAGACGGAGAATTCTAATCCGCCCCTCCCACTACTTTCC
>NW_019417191.1:108687-120187 GCF_000390285.2 Anoplophora glabripennis | reverse complement strand
ATGCAGGAATTAAATCAGGCCCCATTGTAAAATTACCCTTCATTCTCTTAATTGCATTTATTATGTCATCTTCGGTAACCTCAAAAACACAAAGAATATTAGAGCCAACAGAGGGCACTATTAACATTGTGACTAGATAAAAAAGAATCCGAAAAATAATTGGCAAAAGCATTGACAATATCAGAAGGATTATTTAACTGGATACTATTATAATTTATACAAGAATGAATAGAGGTAGAATTAGATCTTGAATTAATATAGGACCAAAATCTTTTAGGATTAGAGGATAGATCATTAACTATTGAATTTTGATAATTTTTAAATGCTAAACCAATGCAATATTTAACTTCAGTTCTTAATTCTCTAAATCTGCTGTAATCATCAATGTTATTTGTGGATTTATATTTACGCCAAAGTTTATTTTTTAATTTAATTTTATTAATAATTTTGCCACTAAACCAAACCGGATAATGTCCATAAGATTCCTTTTTTATAGGTNACCACAATGTATGTAACGGGGTACCACACTACCAGTTTCAATTAATCCGTCTGAGAATCCGAGTAAATGAATGTGTAGACGGCTGACGTCTCTGCGGATAACGTTCTATGTATGTTCTTCGAGCAGCTGTTGCATTTCCATTACATAATCCATAAATAAAATGCATTTCGGCATATTCTTGATTAGTAAAACGATTGTTATCCGCCATTGTACTCACAAATTAATAATTCGTCAACAGACACGATTAAAATATGGTAACAAATGTCAACTATGTTAAAAGTGACAGGCGCCTACTTTTTGAATACGTCAAATTTAACACCTAGCGGTGAGTAAACTCCCTTTGCATTTTGTAAATTTATTAGAAAACTAATCATTTTACATAAAAAATGCAAGAGACAAAAAAATTTCTAAATTCAATGGTTTTTCTAAAAATCTTATGATATTTGCTGTATCTTTGCAGAAAATTTTTTTATGGCAAAAAATAGGATATAGGGTGATAAAAAAACACCCTTCCGCTTTCTCGATTTTATTAATATCCTCATTATTTATTGGCTTCCTAAAGCTGACTAGTCCCTGAAAATTTCATTATGTTTTCTTCTTCCAACAAAGAGTTACGTCGCAAAAACTACTTTTGTAGTTGCACCTTTTAAGGCCTATAACTTCAAAATGGTACGTTTAAGAGGTTATGTTTATTAGAGTTTTTAGTCATATTTTTTTATGTAGTATCACCACCCAAAGTTTGTAACATACTTTACGGGACACCCTGTATATCTAACATGACTAGTTCCCCAAATAAATCACATACCGTATCGAGATCAATCAGAATTGGATTTAAAGCTCTATTCGCAGCAAGAATAACACCATCACCTCTATTTACAGTAATAGACTCGTACTTACGATCACAACGGAAGGTATCGTATAGGCGTATGTCAAAGAGTTCAGAATTAGTAAAGTCACTATTTAGCCATGACTCAGTAAAAGCGATAATGTCATAGTGTGTAGCTGCTAATGTAGATAAAAAGAGTTTTTGAGCTTTAGTACGTAACCCGCGAACATTTTGGTAATAACAAATAAGACTTGTACTAATAGATTTTGAAGTAGAGCATTTTATTGGTTGCTATTGCGGGTTAAGTATGCTGGACTTCTATATCTAGATTTTGTTTATAGGCATAACATTGAGTGTCATTAATGAATCACCCTGTAGATATAGATTACTACTACTAGGTACACTACTAATAACTAAGCATTGAATTTTAGGCAAGCAAATAACATGTCTGTGTAGATATAGAACACAGTTAGAATAGTTAAAATATCGACTTTTTGGGTATAATTCTGTAAATAAAAAAAAAATAAACAAGAAAGGGCTCCCGAGGTACCAGCGGTTGTCTTTATTATTGCGTTCCAATTACATTCCCACAACTTGTACTACGCAACTGGCTAACTCTTGTACGTAAGAGTATAAATAGTCATAGGCGTAACAACAGAATATTTTTACAAATTTACGTGTTATTTGGAAGTTGGCGTTTTTTCAAGTGTAGCCCCCTTCCGCACAGCCTTTGGCTTTGGATTTGGGGGTTGTCTCATTTCTGTGTTGTGTTTTATGTTTTTTATGTTTATTAGAAACTAAGGCGATTTTTTTATTCTGTCAGCATCGGCCTTTGGCGGTGTCATCTGCTGCGGCTTCGGTATTTGGGGACGTCTGAGAGCTTCGTAAAGAATTTCGGCGGAAATTTTCGAAACATATTCCGCTTATTCTACTTCTAGTGGAGAATAATTTGAATCCTGTCGGACATGAGTCTCCACTTTGGCCAGAAGCTGCGTAGAGTGATTGCGATTGGAATGTTGAGCGAAAATATGAAATCAGTTCGGGACTTAATAAATACATCATGCACAGCGTAGCTTCCATGCGTTTTCCCGCATTTCGTTAATTGTTTTTAGTGAGAAATTGTTGAAAAGAAGTTCTAATTGTTTGTTTATTAACTATGACGAAACTTTCTAAATATAAATTTAAAAATTTGTGTTAAACGAACCCGTTGCGACCTCAGGACAGAGAAGGGATGGCCGCAACCGTTACCAGGGCACCACCGAAGTGTGTAGCATCCTTCTCAGTTAGGCCGGGTTCTCTTGGTAGAGCCTATACCGAGAGGGGGTCAAGTGCTGCGGAAGAGCCAAGCAAACACTTTGGAGAAGATGTGAATTTCACCGCCATTTATAGCTACCGACGAGTCGAGCCTTGTGCAAATGCCCGCTGTTGGTACCCGTGACTCACGCGGTTGTTCGATTAGTACACCGTGTACCAAAGAAAATTTATTTACACAGTGAGCCAAAATCCTCCATATGGCAGTGATCGATTTTGAAGGTAACAGTAAATTAGAACATATTTCTCTGTATATCCAACAACAGGAGGTAAGTGGGATAACTTACCTCCTTAGAGAGAAGAGCGATTTCGAGTTATAAATGCATATTTTATGGACAAATGAATAGAAATATTTAATGAACATTACATTTTATGAATTATTATGAATTAATATTTATAGTAATTGTACAGTTATTTCATTTAGTAACATTTATAAATTCTGGATAATTATTCCCCTCGCGTTTACTAATTGTCACATTTTTCTCATAATGATTTGACCGTTCCATTTCAGTCACCGGGGGCTCAATATTATCTTACTGATTCATTAAAACAGCATGATGCGATGTACTACTAGAACCTGAAGTTGAAGTGTTATTGTAAAGAATCCTGTTGGCTATTTGAATTTTGTTACTTCAACTGTCAGCAACATAACTATCTGCAATTGTAGCTAATTTCCACCCACCATGTCTCTTGATTGCTAATACATCAACTCCTGTATTAGCCAGTAACGTTGCCGATGTTCTTCGGAATGAATGACCTGTATATGTTTCAGGATGTTCTAGTTTCAAAAACTGTGAAATCTGATTAGGAATCATAGGAAGGGTATTCTTGTCGACTGGTTGGTTGTAACATCTACCTGCTTGATAGCGCATAAAAAAGTGTGAAATTTCAGTTTTAATTTCTAATCCTGATAAATTTCTTGAGAATTTCTAGGTGAGAAACAGAAGCCAGACGAGAAGTAATTGTAAACGTACGTAACATACCATTTTTAGTATCTGGAATTGTAACTACTACAATGTCATCGAAATTTTTCCGTTGTCCAAGGTATGTTTGCATAACTCATCAGAACGGCGTGCTCCTGCAATGCCTAGGATCGTCCCTACCTTCATTAGCAAATATGTGTTATCGGGTACCTGAACGAGAAAATCGTTGACTTTTTAGGTGTATAGTCGTCATTCTTACGTTTCAAAAATGCTCTCAGCTTGATGTATTTTGATATATCCACGTTCGCCTCTATGAAAATAGTTGACTTAATCATTGAGTATTCACTCCACAAACTCTCCGGTGACTTTAAATTTATTGACTTCTCCATGAAATATGGTAGCAGTTACATTTCAGAAACACCAGTAGCGCACTTTCGACTTCTCGGGAAATAAAAATTCGCAGGCAGTATTCGCTGCACTTTCTATTTGAAAATCACGCATTTAGAAATAATAATTCAAAACCAACAAAATTTCAACTGTTATGTAGATTTGTTTATAAAAGCCCTTGGAAATGACAACATCAAAAAACAAGGCGACTTTGCAAGATTTCGAATAATGTCAAAATTAATTGAATACGAAATGTCAAAAAATAAAACGTAATCTTTATTTCATGAACCATAAAGAACTGTGGGAACAGAGAAAATGTTAACCACGCAGCAGTTAAGTATAATTTACCAGTTTCGGACTCTATTGCCAGCCCCCGCTCCGCTCGGGCGCAAAATCGTCCTCGACTGGTAAATAATACTTATCCTTTATGGCGTAGATAACTATTATTAAGAAAAAATAGGGTGAATATCTTTTATTTGGTTACGGTTGGATTAAACAAAGCCAAACTACATAGTAGCTCACTCTGTCTTTCACTGCTGTGCAACGGTAACCATGACCACCACTGTAAACACTTTACAGATGTAGAGGCGAGTTACAAGGAGCCCACGTATTCAGAGTTTTACAAACGAATTTTGCAGGTCGAGTTAAATTAATTGCACATTACATATTAAACATTTCCTTTTTAATGTAATTCATAAGACTAATCTATTTATTTAATTATGTAGATAACATTGTAAATTAAATTTTTTTACTATGGAAAGCTCCAGGGGGCGACTCCCCAGAGCCCCGCCGCACCTCCCGCCGCTGCATTTATCTTAGTGCGCACGCCTATGACACTGCTATTTTTTTATTGTCCGCCCATTTAAAAGTACTATGCTTACTAATAACTTTAATAATGAACAATATGTCGTAAAAAAGGAATTGCGCTGTTTTTGGGAGCGGAGTTTGTATTAAAATAAATTTTACGTGTTCCTGCACAGAAGGAAGAGCATTCCAATATTAAAATCCGACGCCCAGCCGGTGTTTTGCATGATATAATTTTTACGGCGCGGCAGGCGATAAAATGAAAATAATAAAAGCCGATATCGATGCAAAATTTTACGATTCCATCCATCCGATCCCATAAAACCTAACAGTGCAAATTTTACACACATCGCACACGATATAATGGATTTTCGAATTGGAGAGGGTTTTCCTGCGCAACGCCGAAGTCCTCCGTACAAGGTGTTTAAGGTGTTTATGATTTTATTTTTAATGGGAGACAGGTCGTGATAAAAGAAGACAATTGTTAAACATTTACCTCAGTAACAGCTGCCTAGAAATGACAAAAACATTGTTTCTCTCTAACCGTCACAAAACTATGACATTTTTTTACTGTCAGAAGTCTCTAAGGTTGACATTTTCCTTACTGAGAAAAAAAATGGTATTTTAGCAACAAACGTTTCACTTTTAATCTTAGGAGCTACAGTTGACACTTTTAACCCTTAGATTAAAAGTGTTAATTAAGTTTTAATTTATAAAAGTTTGTTCAACAATATTTACAATAATTTTTGTTTATCCACGTTGATATTAAATACAAAGTTTGAACAAGTATTAAAATTAAATAAACCACTGAAATTGTCACTGCCCATGGTATAACTATAAATGAACGAAACGAGGTATGACACTAGCCGGTCCAAATTCGGCCCGCTTCTGCGCATGACGTCAGATGGTGACATGCCTCCACTTTTTTCCCATAAGAAACTCATAGGAAGGAAGCTTATTTTGTTTTTTTTCATTAATTAATTAAAATGTATGAAAATAAGTGGACTTTTATTCATAGCAGTAGTAAAATAACATATTTTTTAACAATTAGTATTGTTTTAGCACAATACAAACGGTATATTTGGTTGCTTTTTAACATCTTAATTCATTAGTGTATAGCATCCGTTTAAACGGTGGCGCCTTTACCCGTAATTTGAGAATTTTGACATTTGAGTTTTGAGTGGTGACATTTCAGGTCACCTTATCGTACACACTAGAGCGTTTGTTGAAGTTTGGATGCAAATGTTGATGTATGTTAATAAGAATTTTAAATTGCATTTAGGAGACAAGAGGAAAATATAATATAGTGTCTTTTGATACCTATAAATGAAAAAAAAATAGAAATGGTGTCAATAAGCTCACTAAATTTATTCCAACATTTGGCAGAGGTGAAGGATTTTGTGCATCTGTTACAATTTGAGATTGCAAGGCACCAAGGAAATGGCTAAATTGTCAAAATGGCCATATGATTTTCAGTCAACTACTAATGAAGAATTGATTGTACGTTGAAAAGATAACACTGATGGAGTAATATGGAATGTATGTCATTGGGAAAATATTGCAAATAGGCTAGTATTAGAGGAATGTATCGATATTTGTATCAAATGATAAGTTGTTTGTACAATAATACATATCAATATCTTTCAGTATCATAGTATAACTAGAGAACACTATACCAACGAGAAGCGACAGAATCGGCGGTTCCTTTGATGTTTTGTGGTCACGCTAGAGTCGACCGATTTGACAGAAACACAATCGTTTACACTGAGAGAAGTTACACTTTTGAATAGATGTACACTGAACGAACTGCATCAGTATCAAACATTGTTCATATAATACNCAGGTCGTGATAAAAGAAGACAATTGTTAAACATTTACCTCAGTAACAGCTGCCTAGAAATGACATTGTTTCTCTCTAACCGTCACAAAACTATGACATTTTTTTACTGTCAGAAGTCTCTAAGGCTGACATTTTCCTTACTGAGAAAAAAAATGGTATCTTAGCAAAAAAGTATTCACTTTTAATCCTAATTAAGTTTTAATTTATAAAAGATTGTTCAACACTATTTACAATAACTTTTGTTTATCCACGTTGATATTAAATACACAGTTTGAACAAGTATTAAAATTAAATAAACCACTGAAATTGCCACTACCCATGGTATAACTATAAACAGGTATGATATTGCGCATGTCGCGGCCATGTTTGATGACGTATCATGATGACAGGCTCCATCTCCTTTTACCGTGCGTTTCGCTTTTCGCGCCATTTATATGTACAGAAGCTGTCAGAATCCGTAATTCAAACAATAATAGCAAAAATTACCAAAACTCACGGCAAGTGTTCCACGATAGCTAAAGATGAAAGAAGTCGTGTGTTTCGAGTGCTGTGTTAACATTTAATATAATTTTGGATCTCTAAAAGTGTTATATTTAATAATAGTTATTTTATTTAATAAATTTAATTAATTAAGGAATTTAATAATTAACATTTAATTCAGAATTTTAATATTTTTATAAAATTTTGAGAACTCAAATTTAACTGTACAAATAAGAATTTATCACCGAAAACTGAAATACACTTAAATTTTTCACATACCTTATGATTCGATATTTCCAAATAGGTATCTATATTTCACCTCATAATATTGAAACATGATATAACGAAACGTTATTATACGTTACAGTTATACTATGATATTGAAAGATATTGATATGTATTATTGTATAAACAACTTATCATTTGATACAAATACCGATACATTCCTCTAATACTAGCGCATCCCTATTTGCAATATTTTCCCAATGACATAGATTTCATATTACTCTATTAGTGTTATCTTTTTAGCGTACAACCAATTCTTCATTAGTATTTGACTGAAAATCATATGACCATTTTGACAATTTAGCCATTTCTTTGGTGCCCTTCAGACGACAATCTCAAATTGTAACAGTTGCACAAAAACCTTCACCTCTGCCAAATGTTGGAATAAATTTAATGAGCTTATTGACACTATTTCTATTTTTTTTTTTTTCATTTATAGGTGTCAAAAAACACCATATTATATTTTCCTCTTGTCTCCTAAATGCAATTTAAAATTCTTATTAACATGTATACATCAACATTTGCATCCAATCTTCAACAAACGCTCTAGTGTGTACGATAAGATGACCTGAAATGTCGCCACTCAAAACTCAAATGTCAAAATTGTCAAATTACGTGTAAAGGCGCCACCGTTTAAACGGATGCTATCCGCGATAGCATCCGTTTAAACGTATAAGTATTGGTACTCTTCAACTATAAGTCACAAGACAGTTATCTAGCAACTTCTTGTGGCCTATCTAAATACGAAACAAAAAGCGGACAATTTTTTGCTCACCAAAATCAGGCTAAAGAATTCGCAAATCAGAAAAAAAACAGCGAATTCTTTTGAAGGAATTTACCAAGCTAATACCGTAAGTTTTGAAGTAAAATTAAATCGATTTTCGCATTTCTCGTCAAAAATATTGTTCGTATTTTCAAAGCTGCATATTTTCTAAAATAATGAATCGATTTTCAAAAAGTAAGAATCGATGTATAGAGAATTAAAAGCCCTTTCTAATAACCCCCCACTTGACCCCATTCCCATTTAGGGGGTTGAAGATTTTGGTATGCTTTTTGAGCCAAAAGTTGTCCCCTCAGAAACAAATTTGACCTGTTTTTGGATTTTGCCGAAAAGTTCTTTACTACCCTGTAATGCCTTGCGGTACGTTTTCAATGGACTACCCTGTATAAAGAAGCTATTTCAAAATATCGTTCTTATATTTTTAAAGCATTTACCTTGATCATCAAATATAAATTGTTAGGCGTACTATTCAAAAAGTAATCAACTTGCTCCTTTGTAAATACTCGCTATTTTTTCGATACATATCCCTCATTTTGTCTCTTGAGAAAAGCACGTAACTTTGAATATTTCCTTATATCAATTCCCTTCTTTATATCCAACGTTGACCGCAACATTGAAAATTGTGATCAAAGCGTTGACGGCTTGTTGACAAAGTATCCATGACTACACCGATATATCCTACTTACCTACTTTGCTTTATTATCCAACTGTAGTTTGAATAATTTCAAAGCACAAATTAATAATTAAATGGGGGATTTCAGTAAAAATAGCATGTGCATATAACAATATTCTATTTTAGTAAAACACAACATTTTTAACGATGATATAGTGAGAAACGACTACTCTGCGGACTATAGCAGAACATAACATTAATATAGTAGTCCAGGCGGTATCTGTTTTACAAAGGGTATACTTGGGTAAAACGCATATGATCGGAGATTTTTGTTTTAACGGCTTCTAAACAACATTAGAAATCATAATTTTTCTATGCAAATAAAAAAAAAACGGGCTTAATTGTTACTTCAAAAAAGTATAAAAAAATAGCAAAAAAATTCATTTTTTTCTTAGATTTCTCGTCGACAACTTAGCAACTATTCATTTTAGACAAAAATGGAAGAGGAAAAAAAGTTTTGTAATTAAATTTTGATCAAGATAGAGTTAGTTGCAATTCGAAAAAATAATTATTGTTATTGAAAAAATCGGAAAAATCATTAAAAAAATGGCAAAAAATGCTAGTTTATTTGTCAATTTTTTTCAGACACTTGATTAATACGTAGGATCTTCATACTTTTCTCAATTAAACTTCTTAGTGCATAGAATAATCACACCAAATTTCATCCAATTCGGTTAGATAATTTTTACATAATAATTGTTTACATTTTTTATTTTTTTTTAAATTAAAAAATTTTCAAAATCAAATNCTATACTTATGCAATACCATATTACAAGAAAACATACCACATTATTTTAAAAATCAAAATACTTTTTTCTGATTTACAGTTTATAGGTAGGTACTTAAAATAATAATAATAATAATTAGGTACCTTTCTAATCCTTACGTAATCTCAAAAGGGTTAATCCTTCACCAGTTTTGGATGAACAATCGCGAAAAGCACAATAATAACTATGCATTTTATTGATTTCAAGTTGATTCCAACTGTAGATGGAAACGAAATACAATACAAATAAATCCACTATCAATTAACATTATACAACACAACTGTCCACCGCCAAAAAACTATTACTCGTTTCTTCTATTTATATTTGGCGGCTCTGACAGCCACTGACAACTGACAACAACACAACCCAACTCGCGCATGCGCATATGAAAACTGTTAACGCAGAAAGCCTTGCTGTCGCTTCTCGTTGATATAGTATTTTCTGGTATAACTATAACATATATAACATTTCGTTATATCATGTTTCAGTATTATGAGGTGAAATATAAATACCTATTTGGAAATATCGAATCATAAGATATGTAAAAAATTTAAGTGTATCTATTTCAGTTTTCGGTGATAAATTGCTATTTGAACAGTTAAATTTGAGTGCTCAAAATTTTACAAAAGTATTAAAATTTTGAATTGAAAATTATTGGGAACAGGTTATTAAAAATAACACTTTTATAGATCCAGAATTATATTAAATGTTAAAACAGCACTCGGAACACACGACTTCTTTCATCTTTAGCTATCGTGGAACGCTTGCCGTGAGTTTTGTTAATTTTTGCAATTATTGTTTGAATTACACCCAAACACTGCACAACGCATTTTAATCACTATCACTGTTACGTATCACTAAATAAAATAACTATTTAACAAAGAAACAACGCAGTTAAACGCTAGTAAATATGTTGTGGTTAAACGGATTCTGACAGATCACAGATTCAGACAGCTTCTGTTCATATAAATGGCGCGAAAAGCGAAACGCACGGTAAAAATAGATGGAGCCTGTCACCACGATACGTCATCAAACATGGCCGCGACATGCGCAATATCATACCTATTTATAGATATTATGGCCACTACCCTTATTCTCGGAACAATTCTCAAAGCAGTCCGTTTTCATTAATAGTTATATTATTTTCAGAAATGACAATGGTGTTTAGATTGTCATTACCATTATCAGCTTTCAGTATTCTTTTCACAATATTTTCTTTATTCAAAAGTGAGTCTTCAATGTAGCCTTCCGCCACAGTGGTCGATCTCCATCCTCCGTGTCTTTTAAGACAAGTGAGGACACCACCGCCGTCTACTAAAAGATTAGCAGACATTCGTCGTAATGCGTGTCCACTGTACTCTTTCCAGTTGTCTAGCTTATTGCGAGAGCACTGATTTTATGAATACCGACAACTATTCTATGCTTTCCACTAACATATCTGAGAAATAATCGACGTTCTACCAATCCGGGTAGGCGTAAAGCAACATATTTTCGATGAAAACTTAAATAATTGTCGCCCAGCACAGCAAAAGAACGTGATCTCTTGGTTTTGGTATTGGAAACTTTTATAATTAAGACGGATTTCACATCTTCAACATTATCAATTTTTATATTGACTAATTTATCAGAACGGCATGCGCTTGCAACCCCCAATATTTAGGACGACATACATACAGGGTAGCCCATCGAAAACGTACCGCAAGGCATTACAGGGTAGTAATGAACTTTTCGGCAAAATCCAAAAACAGGTAAAGTTTGCTTCTGAAGGGGGCAACTTTTGGCGCAAAAAGCATAGCTAAATCTTCAACCCCCTAAGTGGGGGTGCCATCCCCCAAATTTTTTTAAATGGGAATGGGTCAAGTGGGGGTCATTAGAAAGGGCTTTTCATTCTCTATACATCGATTCTTACTTTTTGAAAATCGAT